>NW_004444269.1:846153-870629 GCF_000243295.1 Trichechus manatus latirostris
AACGGAAGAAAGAAATAATACAAATTAGAGCAGAAATCAATGAAATTGAAAATAAGAAATTTATTGAGAAAATCAATGAAACAAAAAACTGGTTCTTTGAAAAAATCAACAAAATTGATAAACCACTAGACAGATTACCCAAGAAAAAAAAGAGAGAGAGAACACACAAATTACTAATATAAGAAAGAAAGTTGACCATGACAACTGATCCCATGAACATTAAAAAGGTAATTATAAAAAAAATACTATAAGCAACTCTTTGCCCACAAATTTGATAACTTAGATGAAATGGATCAATTCCTTGAAAGATACAGCCTTCTAAACTCACACAAGAATAAAAATATTATTTAAATAGGCCTATATCTATTAAAGAAATTAAATAAACAATTAATAACCTTCCAAAACAAAAAGCACCAGGCCCAAGTAGACTCACTGGTGAATTCAATCAAACATTTAAAGAAGATTTGGCACCAATCCTTCTCAAACATTTCCAAAAGAATAGAAGAGGAAGGAACACTTCTCCACTGATTCTACAAGGTTAGCATTACCCTTATATAGAAACCAGACAAAGACATTACTAAGAAGAAAAGTTGCAGAGCAATATCTCTCATGAACATAAGTGCAAACTCTTCAACAAAATATTAGCTATTTGAATGCAATAATGTATTAAAAGTATTATATACCATGAACAAGTGGGATTTATCCCAGGCATGGAAGGGTGACCCAATATTCACCAATCAGTTACACCTAACCTCACTTTAAGAACTATCATGTTATCTGACATTTCCACATTTATGACAGTAGTAAAAAAAAATCTACTATCAAACTATTTTGCACATTAACAGCATATGTCTGGGGTAGCAAACACTGAGATGTGAGCCAAGAGTAAGACTGGCTGCGATGATAAAGATTATGTGTCAGCTTGGCTGGGCCATGAGTATCAGTGGTTTCGCAGTTATGTAATGGTGTTATTTGACAGTTATACAATGATGTAGTCATTCTCCATTTTGTGATTTGATATGATCATTCTCCGTTTTTGCATGAAGTTAATTTTTACATAACAACCTGGTCTTTGGAACAAAACCGTGTCGATAAGTGAGGAGTGAGTGTAATGTAATTCATCATTTCAATAGACAAAAGAAGAAAAATCATATGATCATATCAATAGATACAAAAAAAGCATTTGACAAAATCTAACACCTGATCATGATTTAAAAAAAAATTCTCAGGAAACTAGTAATAGAGAGTGTTGTGGATTAAATTGTGTCCCCCCAAAATATCTGTTTGAATCCAAACCCAAGAACCCTACATTTAGATGTCTAGCCTTCTACACTGTCAGAAAATAAATTTCTATTCTTTAAAATCACCCACTTGTGGTATTTCTGTAACAACACTACTAAGAAACTAAGACACAACTTGGTACCGGAAAGTAGGGTACTGCTCAAACAAATACCTACAATGTGGAAGTGGCTTCAAATTGGGTAATGGATAGAGGCTGGCGGAATTTTCTTGTGATTGATAGTAAGAGCCTAGATTGCCTTGAAGAGATTGTTGGTAGAATTATGGTTATTAAGTGTGATTCTGCTGAGAGCTCAGAATGAATTGAGGGCTGTGTAAAAAGCTTCTATTACCATGAACAGAATATTGCTAGAAATGTGGACGTTAAATGTGCTTCTGGTGAGGTTTTAGAAGGAAATAATGAACAGGTTAGTAGACAGTGGAGGAAGGGCAACGTTTTTTATAAGTTGGCAAAGAACTTGTTTAAATCCTGTTTGAATGATTTGTGGAAGGTAGAACATGTAAGTGATGAACTTGGACATTTGGCTGAAGAGATTTCTAAGCAAAATCTTGAAATGGCAGCATAGTTTCTCCTCGCTGATTACAGTAGAATGTAGGATAAAAGACACAGACTTTAAATCGAATTGTGCAAAATGAAACCAGATTTGGAAAATTCTGTTCTACAAATTAAGGACAGGTGTCCTGGAACTTTCACAAAGGGCATGGCTACACAATCATTTGCTAAAGAGATAGGCCTATGAATGATGGATCTAATCAACCACCCTAGCAGAAATCCCTTTAGCTAAGACGGGAAGAGACAGAGATAGAGTGAAATAAAGGGAAAATGCTGCTTTCTGGAATTCTACAGGAAAGAAACGGGCCAATGGAGCTACTTGGTTACAGACACATGTTGTCCTCCAAAAAAGGAATGTACCATCCCGGGACCAGTTCGTGGATTAGCACAAATATCACAGGAAGCACTCAGTGGCAGGTAAGGGTGGACAAACCATCTCCTTGGTTTCAAACAGTCAGGTCTCCACCATCATAGTTCCTAAGGGGAAGCTGCTGTTTAGGTATGACAAGTTGAAGGGGCAGGGCCGCCATATCAGTGGGCCAGGAGAACAGAGCCACCAGAGGCTGAGGGGGTAGAGTCACCGCTCACATGGACCAGGTGAATGGGTCCACCCAAAGCCAGGGAAACTGGGTTGTCATCCCAGTGGGCCTGGAATGTGGGGCTGATGCCAATAGCCAAGGGGCCTGCAGCCAGAATCCAGAGAGAATGACCAATGCCCAGAGTCTAGAAAGTGGGGCCATTGCTCAGATGGTCCTGGAAAACAGATTATTTTAAGCCTTAAGAGCCACTGAAATTTGGTCTACTGGGATGTGGACTTACTTGGTACCCATGACCCCTTCTTTACCTCCAATTTCTCCCATTTGGAATGTAAATGCCTACCTTGTGCCTGTCCCAACAGTGTACTTTGGAAGCAGATAACTTGTATTCTACCTTTCACAGGTCCACTGATGGAAAGAAATTTTGCCCTAGAATGGAACACACCCAGAGTCATACTTGATTATATGTTTCAGAAGATGAGAGTTTGCTTTTAGAGCTGTTGCTGGAATGGGATAAGACTTTTGGGATGATATCATAGGATGAATGTGTTTTATAAGACATGAATTTTGGAGGTCCAAGGGGTGGAATGTTATGGATTGATTGTGTCCCCACAAAATATGTGTTGGAATCCTAACCCTTTTATCTGTGAGTGTAATCCCGTTTGGGAATAGGGGTTTCTTTGTTATGTTAATAATGCTGTGTCCTACACCTAGTCACTTCTGAGTAATACAAAGACCAGCATTGACACAAAAGCAAGCACAAACGGAGGAAAACAGATAGTATCTGATGACGATAAAGTCAGATGAGTCTACACGCCAAGAAACTCCTAGGATTGCCAGATACTAGAAGCTGAAATAGAAAAGGACTTTTCCCTATAACTGATGCCCTGAAGTTGGACTTCCAGCCTCCTGAACTGTTAGAAAATTAATTTCTGTTCTTTAAAACCACCTACTTGTGGTATTTTTGTTACAGCAGCACTAAGAAACTAAGACAGGGAGGAACTTCCTCAACTTAATAAAGAACATCTACAAAACACCTACGGTTAATATCATATCTAATATCTAGTAGTGAGAAAATAGATACACTCCTCCTAAGATCAGGAACAAAACAAGAATGTCCCTTCTCACCACTCTTATTCAACATCATGCTGGAAGTTACAGCTTATGCAATTAGACAAGAAAAGGTAATAAAAAAAAAGTATACAGATTGGGAGGAAGAAATAAAATTACCTTTATTCATAAATGAAATGATTATCTGTGTAGAAAATCCCAAAGAAGTGGCAAAACAATTCCTGGAATTAATAAGTAATAATAGTAAGGTAGCAGACCAAGGCCTCCACCAGACTGAGTCCAGTACAGCTAGAAGATGCCTGGCTACCACCACTGACTGCTCTGACCGGGATCACAACAGAGGGTTCTGGACAGAGCTGGAGAAGGATGTAGAACAAAATTCTAACACAAAAAAAGAGACCAGATTTACTGGCCTGACAGAGACTGGAGAAACCCTGAGAGTATGGCCCCCAGACACCCTTATAGCTCAGTGGTGAAGTCACTCCCTAGGTTCACCATTCAGCTAGTGATTGGACAGCCTCATGAAACAAAACAGGACTAATGAGGCACAGCAGTCCAGGGACAAGGACTAGAAGGCAGAAGGGGACAGGAAAGCTGGTGATAGGGAACCCAAGGTTGAGTAAGGACAGGGTTGACTTGTAGTGCAGTTCTTAACCATTGTCATAGGGCAATATGTGTCCTAACTGTTTAATGAGAAACTATTTTGTTCTGTAAATCTTCATCTAAAGTGAGAATAGCAGCACAACTAGAAGAACGTAATAAATTTCACTGAATTTTACACGCAGAAATTTTTGAAATGGTATATCTTTGGCTATGTCCATTTCACCAAAAAAAAAAAAAAGGTCCTCCAAGGCTGAGTGTTGACATGTTGTGGGGTTGTTAACCAATGTCATAAAACAATATGTGTACTGACTGTTTAATGAGAAAATATTTGTTCTGTAAACCTTCACCTAAAGTACAATTAAAAAAAAAAAAAAAGTAAGGTAGCAGGATACAAGATTAATGCACAAAAGTCGGTTGATTTTCTATATGCCAGCAATGAACAACTGGAACTTGACACAACACCATTTACATTTAGAAGAAAAAAAAAGTTGCCATCAAGTCGATTCCAACTTATAGCAACCCTATAGGACAGAGTAGAACTGTCCCATAGAGTTTCCAAGGAGCAGCTGGTGGATTTGAACTGCTGACCTTTTGGTTAGCAGCCAAGGTCTTAACCACTTTGCCACCAAGGCTACACTTACATTAGCACCAAAAAAAGACATACTTAGATATAAAACAACATATGTACAAGATGTATATGAGGAAAACTACAAAACTCTGAAGAAAGAAATCAAAGACTATCTAAATAAATGGAGAGGAGTTCTATGTTCCCAACAGAGATAGAGATGGATGGATGGATGGATGGATGGATGGATGGATGGATGCTGCAATGTTAACTCTGACTCATGGTGACCTTATGTACAACACAACAAAATGTTGCCCGGTCCTACGTCATCTTCATGATCGCCAGCATGTTCAAGTCCTTCATGGTGATTATTGTGCCCATTCATCTCAGTGAGGATCTCCCTTGCCCTCTACTTCATCAAACATGATATTATCCTTCAGCAGTTGATACTACCTAATGATGTGTCAAAAGAAAGTGAGTCAGACAGTGTTCTGTTGTCATCCATAAGGTTTTCACTGGCTAATTTTTGGAAGTACATCACAAAGCCTTCCTTCCTAGTCTGTCTTAGTCTGGAAACTCTGCTGAAACCTGTCAACCATGGGTGACCCTGCTAATATTTGAAGTACAAGGGCATATTCCAGCATCACAGCAACCTGCAAGCCACCACAGTATAACCCACAGAAAGACAGTGGTGGTCCCAATGGATAGAAAGGCTTAATAGTGTTAAGGTGTCAGTTATTCTCAGTTTGGTCTGTAAATTCAATGCAATCCCAATCAAAATCCCAGTAAGTTGTTTTGTGTCTATTGACAAACCGATTCTAAGGTTTATATGGAAAGGGAAAAGACCCAGAATAACCAATTCAACATTGAGGAAGAACAGATTGAATGCCAGACACTACCTGACTTCAAGACATACTATAACGTTACAGTGATCAAGATGGAGTGCTATTGGTGAAGGAACAGACAAGTATATCAATAGAACAGAGGAGATAATCCAGAAATAGACACACACAAATACAGTCAACAGATCTTTGACAAAGTAGCAAGGTAATTCAATGGAGATAAGATAGTCCTTTCAACAAATGGACACCTGTATACAAAAAAATTAATCTAGACACAGAAATTACCTTTCACAAAAATTAGCTCAAAATTGGTCATAAACCTAACTGTAAGGTGCAAAACTATAAAATTTTTAGAAAATAATATAGGAGAAAATCTAGGTGACATTGGGTTTGCTGGTGACTTTTTAGATACAACACCAAAAGCACAATCCACCAAACAAAAAAACTGACAAGTTGGACTTCGTTAAAAGTAAATTTCTGCTTTAGAAAGACATTGTTAAGAGAATAGAAAAACAAGCCACGAATTGGGAGAAAATATATACAAAACACGTATCTGATAAAGGTCTTACATCCAAAAAATACAAAGAACACTTAAAACTCAACAATAACAAAACAAACAAACCAATTACAAAATGACTAAAGATCTGAATAGAAACATCACTAAAAAAAGGTATATGGATGACAAATAAATATACGAAAAAATGTTCAACGTCAAATGTCATGTATTGTTGTTGTTAGGTGCCGTCCAGTCATTTCCTACTCATAGCAACTCTATGTACAACAGAACAAACACTGCCCAGTCCTGCACCATCCTCACAATTGTTGCTATATTGGAGCCCATTGTTGCAGCCACTGCATCAATCCATCACACTGAGAGTCTTCTTCTTTTTCAGAATTGCAAACCAAAACTGCAATTAGATGCCATTACATGCCTATTAGAAATGGCTAAAATCCAAAACACCGACAACACCAAATGCTGAAGAGGATGTGGTACAACAGAAATTCTCATTTATTGCTGGTGAGAATGCAGAATGGTACACTTTGGAAGTCAGTCTGGTAATTTCTTACAAAGCTAAACATAGGCTTACCATCTGATCTAGCAATTGCACTCCTAAGCATTTACCAAAATAAGACAAAAATGGTATGTTCGCATAAAAACCTACACACAAATGTTTATGGCAATTTTATTTATAGATGCCAAAAATTGGAAACCACCAAGATGTATTTCAATAGGTGAATGGATAAACAAACTGTGGAACATCCACACAATAGAGTATTATTCAGCAATAAAAAGAAATGAGCTATCAAGCCATGGAAACACATGGAGAAATCTTAAATACATAACTGCTAAGTGAAAGAAGCCAGTCCAAAAAAGCTACATACTGTATGATCTCAACTATATGATGTTCTGGAAAAGAAAAAACTATAAAGATAGTAAAAAGATTAGTGGTTTTCAAGAGGCCAGGAGGAGGAGGGAGGGATGAATACGTGGAGCACAGGGCACTTTCAGGGCAGTGAAACTATTCTATGTAATATTGTAATGGTGGACACGTAATACACGTTTGTCAAAACCATAGGACTCTACAACACAACTAGTGAACCTTAATGAAACGTAAACTATGGATTTTAGTTAATGAATCAATATTGGTTTAACAATTATAAACTCGTACCATCAGAAAGCAAGATGTTAATAGGAGAAATACTCTGCAGGGGGTTAGAGGATACATGGGAATTCTGTGTAATATTTCTATAAACCTAAAACTGCACTAAATAAAAAAATATTTTCAATTTTTTTTTAAAGAAGCTTCTGCTAAAGAAAGGGGTTGGGGGCAAGGAAACAATTTCCCCAGGAGCCTCCAGAAAGAAACACAGCCCTGCTTTTAGCCCAGTGAGACCTGTGTCGGACTTCTGACCTACAGACCTGCAAGATAACAATTTTTTTTAAGCCACTAAGTTTGTGGCAATTTGTTACAGCAGCTATAGAAAATTAACACATAAATTAAGTATCCTTAGTTGTTATAGAAACAATGTTATTGCAAAAATTTCCATTTCTGTCAAATTTCCCCTCTTTTTTAACAAAACACTGAAGTGATTTTTATCCCAGGTATGAATCTCAGCTCTGCTCTCCACTTGTGGGGAACTCACCCTGTTCGGCAGAGAAAATAGAATGTGAAGACTGGTATCTGGGTACAGTCCTGCAAAGCGGGGCTTATGTGGTGCTCCCATGGGCAAAAGAAGGAGGTAAGCCATGAGACTGGGGTGAGGGGGTTGTCACTCACCATAGACAATGAGACGGAACGTCTGAATATATTCTCTTCCTTCAGGTAAGGTAACGCGAGCCTGGTATTCCCCACTGTCCCCAAGGTTCAGGTTCTCAATCATCAGGGTTGTCATATTGGGCATATAGATCCTCTGCTTGTACTTGTCATGGAGACTGACCCATTTTGGAGAGTCTGTCCCATTGTAGACATGCAGCATGACTCTGTAGTCTGACAAATGACCAAAACTCCATGTAATCTCCTTCACCACTGCTCTTGGATCTACTCCTGGCTTCATGATCACATGAAACAAGACAGAACCTCCTTGGATCTCCTTCAAAGAAACAAAAGCTTCAGAATCCTTTGTTCCAGAACCCTTGGCCCCAGTGCTCCGGACACCTAGGACATTAGGAAACAGGAAATGTGAGTGTTTTCTCATAAGAACAAATGAGAAAATTACAGAACTCATCTTTTTTACAAAATCCACCCAATATACTTCCTTGATTCTAAGAAGGCTATCTCATACAATCAATTTGAAGAAAATCTGGGATCAAGTTCTGGCTCTAGTGGAGTGTAACTATGAACTGGTTACTTAAACTTGCTAACCTTTACTTTCTTTACCTGCTTCATAATGATAGTATGAATTAAAACAGAGAACGGACCAAAAGCACCTAGCACAGTTTCTAGCACATACTAAGTACAAAGCTGGTATAGACAGCTTCTAAAATGGATCCTAAAGATTCCTGCTGCCTCATATTCACATCCTTTTTTAGTCCCTCCCTTTGATTGTGGGCTGCACCTAGGGACTTGCCTCTAATAAATAGAAACAACAAAACTGTTGGGATGTCACTTCCAGTATTACGATATAAAATACTGTGACTTCATTCTTGCTCCAACACTCTCTCTCTCCTCTCTCTTTTGCTTGCTGTGATGAAGCCAGCTGCCATATTGTTAACTGCACTATGGAAGGCCTACATGATAAGCAACTGAGGACAGCCTCTGGCCAACATCCTTGGAGGAACTGAGACCCTCAGTCCAATAGCCCACAAGAAACTGAATCCTACCAAAGGCCATGTGAGTGAGACTGGAAGCAGTTCCTTCCCCAGTTGAGCCCAGAGTGCCCCAACCAAAAGCTTGACTGCAGCCTGTGTGAGACCTTGAGCCAAAGGACTCAGCTAAACCACGCCTGGATCCCTGACCCACAGAAAATGTGAGATGATAAACGTTGCTCTTTTGAGCCTAAACTAAGTTTGGGTAATTTGTTTCACAGCAACAGATAATGAAGGTTTCTTTACTTTCCCTTTTCTCCTAGACAGTGTATTAGTCAGGATAGTCTAGGGTATGCTGTGGTAACAAACAATTACAAATACTCAGTTGATTAGAATAAGGCTAGCTTATATCTTGCTCACACTACACATCCCATGAAAGATAGTACAGGACGGGGATCCTGACACACATGGATGGAGGCTCCACCATCTTGTAGCTGCACCATATGGAGCCCACAGTGTCCTCACAGCCTCCTCAGCCCCCACAGCAGGAAAGGGAGATGGGAGAATCACATATGGGGTTTTCACTGCGTTAGTCCAGAAGTAACATAATCTCTGCTCATATTTTTTGTCCGAACTAGTCACAAGGGCCTTCCTATCTGCCAAGGACTACAAAATGTGGGTGTCGGGGGGTGTGGAGTGAGCAGGGGTAAAGGTGGAGGATAGACTAGTATTTGGTGAGCACCACTGTCCCTGCAACCAAGAAAGCACTTCCCTAAATATTCCCAGAGAGGGTGCCAGTCAGTCTTCCTCAGTGGCCTCTCCTACAGAGCTCTGGCCAGTGGGCACAGCTGTCCCAGTGCCTCCTCCTTCTGAGCCCTTCCATGCCCTTCAGGCACAGGCCCCAGGGAATCCAAGGACCATCTGTCTTTCCTCTGGACCAGAGTAGGAAGGACCAGGGCAGTGTACCACAGAGCAACCTTGTCCTTGAAAGGAAGCTAGATCTATTCCTTTTAACAGGTCAACGAGCTCCTGGGTTTTCCCCTGCCTGAGAGTGTAACCTGCCCCCTCTCCAAATCAGTAAATTCTTCCTCATATCATGTCTGCCTTCCTCCAGTTATACTTTAAAGTCTCTTTTGCTCTCACTGGAAGCAGAGAATACCTCATGACATTATTGATATGTGGAAGTATTTCAGAGCTATTTCTTGATATTCGTTTATTCACTAACTTATTATCAAGCCTCTCTTCTGGGTCAGGCCCTCATCCCAGACCATGCAGCTCCTCTCACAGGACTCGGGGGCCCCACACCAGTCCTCTACACCCTGCTAGCCCTATCGCTAAAGGCCTTCAGGGCCTACATTAATGGTGTCAGCGGGTCGGGGCTATGCCTGTTTCTGTCTCCAGTCATCCAGAAGCAACAAATATTCTCAGTCACCAGCCTCCTCAAGGCTCCCCTTGTGTCCCTTCCTTCAACCTCCCACACCCCTCTGACAACCCAGTGCAGGAAAGCCTCATCAGGGCCTTCACCACACTGCCCTGCAGGGCACATACATCCTGGGGTGCAGGATGGACACCCTGACAAGACCCAAAAAAGGCCAACTGAAAAGAGCTGGATGAGATTGCGCTACCTGGTCCCTCTAAACAAGTCAGGATGCAAATATCATGGCTCAGCCAGCCATCAAGACACAGGGCTCAATTATCAGCAGCAGGGGGGAACAGAAGTCCACTCTATCCCTTTCTGAGCTCCTCCTTTCCCCTTTATGCATCCTTCAGCTCCTCAGTGTCTTGGGGTTACTAGTGCCTCAAAGGGGAGGAGTCCAGTCCAATCTAACTCAGTGGGCTTGGGGAAGAGGCTAGATGACACCCACTGCTAAGTGGAACCTGCTTGTGGTGAATCTGGTACTTCAACAGAGGCCACATGTGTTCTCCTGCTTCTCTAATTGAGATGAGTGAAAGGACACTGTTCTCTTTTGGCAATTGCACCTCCACTGGAGCAAGCTACTCACTCCTCAAATCCACCCTAAGTGACAGAGACTCCCAGTCAAAGTCACCAGGGTCCTACACATTAAAGCAATGTTCTCCAAGTAAATGCAGTGTTCTTGACTGCCCCCAAGGTGGAGGGGATGGGACAGAGGCTGAGGTGAGACATCACTGGTTCTGGGCGGCCATTCCGTCTAGGTTCTAAAGCACATACTCTGGGGCATATGTGCCTCTGTGTGTGTGCAGGCAGAGAGTGGGAAGACAGCACGGGTGAGCTGAACTTCTTAAGGAGTGTCTTTAAATCTTTCTAGTAGAAGACAGATGAACACACAAGAATCACAATAACCCTGAAGGAGGGTCCTGAGTATGGTGGTGGAAGCTATCAGAGCCCCCAAGTTCTCACATATGAACAATGGGCATAATAATTACAGCTACTCATGTTGCTCCTGTATTAAATAAAGTGACACATAAAAAGCACTCAACAATATTTATGTATTTAATACACATAGTTATTGTTATAATTACCACTGTTAAGGCCTACCTGTTACAGAATTCCAGTTATTTGGATTTCCCCTGTTGTCTTTACTACCTGCAAAAAGAGATAGCCTGCCTACCATGAGTATGATTCACAGCCCCTACATTTCAGCATTCCCTTCACTTATTTAATCTCTGGTAGATTAATTATTGATCCTTGGGTACTGTCTTAGTTATCTAGGGCTGCTATAACAGAAATACCACAAGTGGATGGCTTTAACAAAGAGAAATTTATTCCCTCATAGTCTAGTAGTCTAGAGGCCTGAATTCCGGGCATCAACTCCAGGGGAAGGCTTTCTCTCTGTGTTGGCTCTGGAGCAAGGTCCTTGTCATCAATCTTCCCCTGACTGAGGAGCTTCTCAGCTGCAGGGACCCCGGGTCCAAAGGATGTGCTATTCTCCTGGCTCTTGTTTCTTGGTGGTATGACGTCCCCCTGTCTCTCTGCTTGCTTCTCTCTTTTATATCTCAAAAGAGATTGGCTTAAGACACAAACTAATCTTGTAGATCTCATCAGTATAACTGCTGCTAATCCATCGCATCAACATCATAGTGATAGGATTTACAACACATAGGAAAATCGCATCAGATGACAAAATGGTGGACAATCATACAGTACTGGGAGTCATGGCCCAGCCAAAATGATACACATATTTTGGGGGGACACAATTCATTTCCATGACACATACTGTGATGGTTAAAGTTGTGCATCAACTTGACTGGTCCATTATTCTCAGTGGTTTGGCAGTTATGTAATGATGTAATCATCTCCATGATGAGATCTGATATAATGCAATCACATCCATGATGAGATCTGCTATGAGCAGCTGATCAGATGAAAGGCAGTTTGCTTGGAGGTGTAGCCTGCATCTAATACATATAGACTTTCTGGCAAAGCTAGCTGGCTTTTGCTTTGCTCTGGATCGTGCATTTGGCTTTTCATCATCTGCCCTCCGGTTCTTGGGACTTGAGCCAGCAGCTAGCCATTTTACCTGCCAATTTGGGTTCATCAGCCCCTGCAGCTACGTGAGTCAGGAGAAGCCTCCAGCCCAATGCCTGAACCACGGAGTTGGGACTTTCCAGCCTCTACAACCACATGACCCATTTTCTTGATGTAAATCCCTCTCTCTCCCTCTCCCTCTCTCTCTCCCTCTCTCTCTCTCTCTCTATATATATATATACATGCTTCACTGGTTTTACTTCTCTAGAGAACTCAGCCTATGACAGATACTGATCAGTTTTGCATCTATTCGTAAATTATTAACAGCATTCTTAATGACCTATATGTGTGTGTGTGTTTTAATTTTACTTGGAACCAGTTGTAACATTGAAAGAATGGTGTAGGGTGTGGCAGGGACATCTGACCTCTGATTTCAGAAGGGGAAAGGAGACTCAAGATCAACAACCGAAGGCTGATTCCTATGAGGCAGAGATCAGACATATCTTCTCTATGCAATCTTTTTACCAATTCTGACACAAGTCCCTCCCACAGCACTCTCTACTTCTCTGCTGGGTGCGATAATTCATTGCAGTGGCCACAAAGAACTCACAGAACATACTCACAGTTATGGGGTTTCTTAGGGAACTAACAGGTTACAATTCAGGATCAAGAATGACTCAGGATACGGTACTTCAGTCAGGACAGCTTCTTGGCCATGGCCACAGACAGGCCCCTCCCTGTCCCTTGGCATTTTGGCCCTTGGCTTCTTGGGTCTCTTGGGTCTCTTGGGCTGATACAGCCTCTGCCCTGCTCAGGCAAGTGTTACAAAGCTGCTTAGCTCCACTGATAAGTGCCCAGAGGCACCCCACTCCACCAGCAAGCCTCCTGTCTGAAGATGCTCAGCTTTCTATCTTTGTGTGCCAGGAAGCCCACTGCACCATCTCTTGCCAGTCTCCTGGTTCTGCTGGTTCTGCTGCCGCTGTTTCTCTGCTGCTGCTTCTCGCCGTCTCTTGCCATCTCCGGTGTTACTGTTCTGTCTCTCTCTGTCCTGGGTCTAGGAGGTTCTCAGTGCAGTGATCCTGGGTCCAAAGCACTTGCTCCTCTCCTAGCTCTTCTTTATTAATGGTAGTGAAGTCGCTCCTTTCTGCCTCTGTGATAGCTCGTTTTAAACCTAGAGGGATGGCAAAACTGACCATTTCCCCATTAGGGTTCCATATACTATATTTACACAAATATACCATGGACTGCCAAAAGAATGTATTGGAAGAAATACAGCCAGAATGCTCCTTAGAAGCAATGATGATGAGACTATGACTCACATACTTTGGACATGTTATCAGGAGGGATCAGTCCCTGGAGAAGGATATCATTCTTGGTAAAGCAGAGGGTCAGTGAAAACGAGCAAGACCCTCAATGAGAGGGACTGACACAGTGGCTGCAACAATGGGCTTAAGCATAGCAAAGATTGTGAGAATGGTGCAGGACCAGGCAGTGTTTTGTTCTGTTGTACATAGAGTTGCTAGGAGTTGGAACCAACTCGACAGCACCTAACAACAACAACACCCCCACAAGAGTGCCATACACCTTATTTGCATTATTGGCAAGCTGTCCCATCCCCTTGGTGGGATACAGACACCTTATTTGCTTCATCTCACCTGATCATTCAGTGAGAGTTACAAGATCATGGCAAGAAAGGCCATATAAAACTTATTCATTGCTCTGCAGGCTACAGCTTGTCTTTTCTAACCATGGTTCTTTCATACTAGGAGGATAACTTCACCCTCCCAATCACTGTACCAATCCAAAACAGTCATTAACAATTGACTAATTGGTAATTCAATGGTTAAAGAGTCCTCAGGGTGAGGTTACTCAGGTGCCAGCCATTCAGGTTTGCTGCAGGTATCTATCTGATCTGGTCAGGTTCTCCAAAGTTTGTCACATCTTTATCCTTTTTGACCTCTGATAAAATTTAACTGAGAGAAGATTATTCCCTTACTCCACACCTCTCTTTAGATATCAACATAGCAATACCTTTAGAGGACTTTTGGTTCAGCCACTGTACTCCAGTCCAGCAGTGCCTCCCCGTTTTTTCTACTCCTTTACAGTTACAGCTTCTACGATTACAGTTTTTATAATCACAATTAACCCTGTTAACAATCAACAGGCACAAATGAATCATATAATCCTATCAGCATCTTCCCGCACCCTGTCTTCCCCAGACCCATAGGAAAAGAAGAATCTATTCAATGGGGATTCTCCCTGGTTCCCCCCATTTTAAGTGTAAGCTTATCCATAAAAGCATGTAAGCCAGCCACTTTATGCCTTTATCTCCCCTTGTTTCAGATAGCCAATGTTTAAATTGCCCATCTGTGTCAAACCAATATTCTGAGGAGACAAGTATGTTGCTTGCTCTGAAGAATCTTCTGTTACAGTTGGAACTTTGAGCATCTGCATCCATAAGCAAAGTCCAGTCCAGAGCAAACCATCAAACTGCAGCAATCTACACCAGCTCATGGTGTTAAACATTTTTGTCTTCATTCATTCAGGTTCTGGTCAGCTCATCCCTAGCCCCTGTGGGCTAGGTCAATGGGTACCAGCCATAGGCTCAGGAATCCACACACCTCCCGGCACTTCAGACCAGCCAGTTCAAACTCTCTCTCTCTCATCTCTAGCCCCTGTGGGCTACGTCAATGGGTGCCAATGGAACATGTCCAAACTCAGCCCATCTCTCCATTGCTGTACCATCATCTCACCTTCCACTCATCTTGTAGACCCAGGAGGAAACCTCAAGTGAGCACAGCAGGCTGTCTACTTGCTAGCTCCCTTTAACTTCCAGTCCTGGAAGAGGGTTCTTCTGATGGACACTGACTTTTTCTACCTCGATGCATCCAGAGGCAAACCTCTTGCTCCAAATTAAAAAAGCAATACAGTCATTTTTTTTTTTCCTGCAGGTCCTTCCTTCAAATGCAAATTGCTGGTTCTCTCAGCTGTTCTGGGTGGGTCTGCATGTATTTTCAAATGCAAATTTCCTGACCCGAAATATTCTGAGTGGGGTTCAGGTGTTCAACCAAAGCCCCCAATACTCTATACACAGGGCTACTAGATTGAAATGAACAGCCTGTGTTTCTTTCTGGCACATTCTAGTTCTCCTTTTAGCATATCCAATCTGTATTGGCTGAAGGCAGAGTTACATGCTCTCTTATCTATAATACCCAATATTCCTTTCCATCATACATTTAGGTTTGTTTTACAACACTAGGTAGGAGAAGCATTCAGTATCTGTCTAAGGCTGGGTTCTCTAGAGAAGAAAAACCAGTAAAACATATAAATAGATATAAAAAAAACCATTGCTACTGAGTCAATTCTGACTCATAGCAACCCTATAAGACAGAGTAGAACTGCCCCATAGAGTTTCAAAGGAGCACCTGATGGATTGGAACTGCCAACATTTTGGTTAGCAGCCATAGCACTTAACCACTATGCCACCAGGGTTTCCATAAGTATATATATACAGAGAGATTTATATCAAGAAAATGGCTCACATGGTTGTAGAGGCTGGGACATCCCAAGTCCGTGGGTCACGATAGAGGCTTCTCCTGATTCACATAGCCGCAGGGGCTCGTGAACCCAAGATTGGCAGGTCAGAGAGCAGGGCTGTGGCCCACAGGCTGGGAAGATTGATGAATCCCAAGATCAGCAGACAAGACTGGAGGTAAGCTGCTAGCTCAAGTCCCAAGAACCAGAAGTCAGACAAACAGGAGCCAGCTGCAGGATCCAGTGCAAGCAAAAGCCCAAGAGCCTTGCTGGAATGTCCACTTATATTCAATGCAGGCCACAAGCCCAAGGAAACACCCTTTCAACTGATTGGCTACTCACAGCATATCCCACCATGGAGGTAATCACAGTATATCAAATCTCATCATGGAAGTGATCAGAACATCACATTACTGCCAAACCACTGAGAATCACGGCCCAGCCAAATCGACACAAAACCTTAACCACCACAGTATCCATAGTATATTCAGGTAAACACATAACCTTTTTAAAACTTTCCAGTTTCATCTTCTCTTCTCCACACGTTGCCTATCTTCCCATTCATATGTATATGGCCTTGGGCCTCTGGCTGGGTGGAACAAGACCATGGCCCCCTATCAATCATCTTGCTTAACTTGCCAGGCTTTTGCACCAAACCACTCCAGATGCAGCTTTTCTCCCCTCAGCTACAGCGTAATATCTCTCACTTTCCTGTCAGCCATTACAGATAACAACAACCAAAATAACCATCTAAGAATCGAAAGTTTCACTTCCCACGCACTTTCATTCTTTCTCTTCCAAAGTACCACGCTTCCGTGAGTCTGGAGCCATTGCAGCAAATCCCACTTCTGACTCTATCTGTAAAAATGGCACAGTGGCATCATCATCCGGCCTCTTCCTCTAACTTCACAAGGTGGGAGGAGAATCATTATCGATATCAACACCCTAAGGCTGATTCCTATGTGGTAGAGGTCAGACATACCTCCGCTCTCCAACTTTTTTATCAATTCTGACACCAGCCGTCTCTCACACAGCGCTCTCTACTTCTCTGGTGGGTTCGATAATTCATTGCAATGGCCACACAGAATTCACAGACCATTCTCAGAGTTATGGAGTTTATTAAGGAAGTATCAGATTACAATTTAGGATCAGGAATGACTCAGGATACAGTTCTTCGGTCAGAATAGCTTCTCAGCTGTGCCCACAAGCAGGGCTCTCGCTGACCTTCCAAATCTCAGCCCTCAGCCCCTCGGCCCCTCATGCCTCTTGGGCTTTTTGGGCCGTCTCAGCTTTTGCCATGTTCAAGCAAGTGTTGCAAAGCTCTTTAGCTCCACCATAAGTGTCCAGAGGCACCCTACTCCACTAGCAAGCCTCCTGCCCAAAGGCACTCAGCTTTCTCTCTCTTGGGCCAGGAAGCATGTCGCACCATCTCCTCCCGGTCTCCTGGTTGTGCTGCCTTTGCTGCCTCCATTGCTCTGCTGCTGATTCTCATCTGTCACCATCTCTAGTGTTACAGCTCTCTGTCTCTGTCTCCTGGGTCTAGGAGGTTCTCAGTACAGGGATCCTGGGTCCAAAGGACAAGCTCCACTCCTAGCTCTTCTTTCTTGGTGGCAGTGAAGTATCTCCTTTCTGCCTCTGGGATGGCTCATTTTAAGCCTAGAGGGATGGCAAAACTGATACATTCCCCCATACACCTTATTTGCATGGTCCCAGCCCCACAAGAGTGCCATGCTTCTTATTTGCATTATTAGCAAGTTGTCCAATCCCCTTGATGGGCCACAAGCACTTTGTTTGCGTAGTCCTATCCAATCATTTGGTGGGAATTACAAGACCATCGTGAGAAAGGCCAAATAAAATCAATCATTGCACCGCAAATATTCTACTGGTCCCATAATTAATTAATGAAATTAAAACCTTGACACATGTTCATTTTAAATTCATATACAAGTCAAGATTTTACCTGTTTTTAAAAAGTATCTTTTAATATGTCAGTCAGTCATCACATTCAGTGTTAATGTAATGTTTAAATATACACTTTCGTTTTTGGCACAACATGGACACTAACCATAATTTATGTAATCTGGACCTCAGAGAAACAGCCATTTGTCTGAACAGGGGATATGTGGCAATAGGATTTAGTGAGAGAGACGGTATTTCAGTCTCTAACATGGCACTTTCCTAAGGCATTTTCACAGGTAATTCTGGCCAAAATAATGTTTGTCTTACTCTCCACCATATTGGTAAGAAAGGGTCACCACCTGGGGGTCAGCAAGAAAGAAACTAGTATTTTCCCAGCTGGGGGCTGGCTGCAAAACAGACTGGAACTGAAAATCTCCCCATGGTATTGGTTTATCTACTGCTGAAGGGCACAGCTGTGGCATACTTTCCTGGGTGTGGTTTGCACACCAAGTCTCCACACACAGTGAGGAAAGAGATGATGTCCTCCAGCCGGTGACCTTGAGGGCACTGGCCTCTGAGAGACTCAAGGCAGAGCAGAGGCAGAGAAAACAGAGAACCAGGTGTGATTCCAGGAGTCCTTGAATAGTGCAAATGGTTAAGCATGTAACTACTAACTGAAAGGTTGGAGGCTCAGACTCACTCAAAGTTGCCTCAGAAGAAAAGATTGGCGATTTACTTCCAAAACATCAGCCACCGGAAAATCCCTCTCTGACATACATGGGTCTCCATGAGCCAGAATCTGCTTTATGACAACTGTTTGGTTGTTTTAGTTGGGCTTGATGCCAAAGGCAAGGTTTGAAGAGGATTGCCTGTTTCCCTTAGAAATCAAGCCCACGCCTCTGTTTTTCAGTTTAGGAGGGCTGAGGAAGTCAGGCCCCAAGAATGCACTAGGGTCTTCTCTTTCTACGCGTCCTTAGCAGGCTTATCAGATGGTTCCTGTCAGACCAAGGAAATAGGATGGGACAGGACGGAAGAGAAAGCAAAGGCGTTGAAGTAGCCACAGGAGAATCGTGTCTGGGTGGAGACACAGAATCACAGGATGTCATAGCTGGAGGAGCCTGAGAGGTGATCTGTCCAAGCCCCTCATTTTACAGAGGAGAAAACTGAGGCTTCATAGGGAAGTGAACTTGCCCTGGATCATGCAGACACAGAGCCAGACCCTGGTTTCCTCTCTCCTAGCATGCTTTGTTTCCTGCATGAAGGAGTCCATGGACTCTTTCAATCTTTCCCTGCTCTCCCCACCAGTTCAGCCCCTCTCTGCTCTGCTGTCTTTTCTCACCACAATAAGAGCAATTCCTGGAGTCTCATCCTTCCAACTTCCCTCTCCTGGGAAAGGGGTTTAACAGGGCAGGGATTTCTGGGTAGCGAAGGGTTAAACAGTCAGCCTAGGCAGACTCCCCACCCCTGGAAGACTGGAACCTCAGAAGGAAGAGGTCTCAGCCCTCAGGGGGCCCTTGGATTATCTGCCCCAGAAACTGGAAGGAAGTAGAAAGGAGACTTAAAAAGAGGAGGGCAGCAAGACCTCTGATCTACAAAGATTCAGGATCAGCTGTGTGGTCCCAAAGAAGAAAAAAAAAAAGTCAGGGTAGGGTGTGGTAACTCACAAGTATAAAATTAAAAATTCTACAGTGAACATAAAATTATGTACATTTTTCTGAAACTTTCCTCCATCACCACCTCAAAATCCAACAGTAGTCCACCCATAACTGTCCACTCTTTCTGCTCCCGCTCTCCACCAGTCACAGGGCAGACATCCAGTGAAAGGCTATTAATGTTATGGTGAGGGAGGCCCCTCAGGAGCAGGACCAGCTCCCTAGGTAGCTAATTGTTTCTCTGGGAAATTATGGTGTGAATCCTACCCACCCTCAGGCCTCCCTTCCTTCTTCCGAACACTTGCCAAGGAAAATTTTAAATTTTAAGAAAGATGAAACCAAATATTTCAGCACCACCCACCCCTCTCCCCAAGGCAAGGGTGAGCTTCACCAGGGGAAAATCCATAAACCAAAGAAAAAAATGCATCCAACTGTGGAACTTCAGCCTTCCTGAAAGGGTGTAAAACAGTTTAGGGGTGATGTTCCTTCCCCTTTCACCCAGGCTGCCCAAGCTCAGTTGCAAAATGCCTCCTGTCTTTCAGTAAAGGGAAGTCTGGTCTAATAGAGCAAACATTCCACTCCTCATTCCTGTGTGACCTTGGAAAGGTCAAGTTCTGTCTTAATTATGAAACTTAAAACCCCAGGGCCTGTGAAAAAACTCAGTAGTATTTAACATATTTTTTCAGTTAAATAGAGTTGGAGAAGTGGAGAAAGACTCCAATTCACCATGGATAGAAAGTTACCTCATTAAAAGAAGTCTAATCTCTCGTTACTTCAAGGCTCCTTGTTACTTCACAAACTTCCTGTTTTACAGTGGCTCTGTAATCCATCAAATTTCATATAATTCCCTGCAAATTCAGTCAGTAGCTGGGATATGTCAAAAATATATATAACAATAAAACCTTTAAGGCTTTCACCAGAATTCATAATTTACTAGGTCTTATTTTCTTCATTTTTATTTAATTTCTTTATACATGTAAACATATAATCTTACACACATTCATAAATGTGATATCACGCGGCCTTCTCTGCCACAATCTTTTCTTTCAGTTCCCTTTTTCTGCATAACTCCCCATCCTCCCTGTCCTCTCCCTTCCTTTTCTCTACTTCCTCCTTTCCTCTTCTGCCCCATTCTCACCCCCTCCTGTAACCCTGTTATCAGTTACATACCTTTCCTTGTTTCTCTCTTTCCTCTTATAAATATTGGAGGCTGCTATTTCTTTTACATCCCATTGTATTCTGCATCTTGTTATTCTTACCACATATTACTTCATGAAAAATCCCTGCTGGTCAATTGTTCTGCTTGTTTTCTGAAGGTTCCATGATATTCCATGGTATGGATATGCCCCTGTTTATTCAGTCATTCCCACATTGATGGGCATCCCCTTTGTTTCCAGGATTTGCCCAGACCAAGAGTGAGCACTCACTCTCCTTTTGTGATGGAGAAGATCCAGAAGTCCAGACCAGAGGATCTTCCTCAAGGCCCTAGGGCAGCTCCATCCCCAGAAGTGCTCAGTCCCCACTGCCCTCTGCTCCATATGCCAGCTTCTTTGTCTCCACCCCTTTCCCCAAGCAGCTCTAGGTACCCTGGGCTTCTCTGCCATTGCAGCAGAAGCAGCCTCACCTCTGTATCTGGGTTCCTTTAGTGCAGCCCAAGCTGCCCAGGCACAGGGGTTCCAGCCTTGTCATCACTAAAAGTCTGTTCTATTCTTTCTGGTCTCCCGAAGGCTTTAAAGGCACACTGCATTTGTTAAATGACAACAGCGTCATTTTCTCTTTTGGTTCACCAAGAACAAAAGAAACCTGAACAGCCCTCCTGGTGGTCAGCCCTGTTATCCTGAGTCCACTAAGTTGCCCTTCTTCGCAGAGAGCCAAGGCCACTCACCTAGAAGGATGAAGAATCCTAGGAGCCAGGAGACCCAATAGAGGTGGGGGTCTTCTGAGCAGGACCCCATCACGGGCTGTTAGCCAGCCTGCTGAACTGCTGCCACACATCAGAGGAAGCAGAGACCAGAGAAGAGGAAAAGCCTGAGCTGCGGAGCTGTTCAAACATCTTCCTCACCACGCCTAGTCAGGGCGGAGCCAAGCCTGGAAACACAAATACAGCCAGATGGCTGACCACTGGCTACCAGTTACTTCTGGGAAGGCAGCCCCACCAGTCTAGAGAAAGCAAATCAGCTTTTTCATCTTCTCTCCAGCTCCCAGAGTAGGTACTCAGTAAATAATTGTACAGTAAATATATAAACAAATTCACTTTATGGTGTGCCTGGCCCTGTATCGGAGCTGAGTCCACTCCAGCAGTCACAGCCAGTTTGGTATACATGCTCTCACACACACACACACACTCACCCTTAGCTGCTTAGAGTTTAAAAGCTCAACACCAGACAACCCTGCTCACAATGCCAGCCTACAAAACCAAACCAAACCCTGTTGCCATCGAGTTGATTCCAACTCACAGCAACCGTAAAGCAGTCATACACAACTATAAGCTTCAATGGCAATGGTGAGGTAAGCTTCCATGGGTTCAGTGACTGTCCCCTGTCCCTACCCCATCTAATGAGTCAAATTTTCTTTCTTATTCTCCTTAAACTTTAACTGTAGGTGGCCTAATTAAGAAACTGTGGGAAAAAGAACAAAGCTCTTTGTGAGAAAGGTTAACTCTCTACCTCACCAATGCAAATATTGATCTTTCAACAAACTGATGATGTGGAAGCATCAAAAGAAGATGGAAGGAATATACAGAGTCACTGTACCAAAAAGAATTGGTCATCATTCAACCATTTCAGGAGGTAGCATATGATAAAGAACTGATGGTACTGAAGAAGTCCATGTTGCACTGAAGGCACTGGCGGAAAGCAAGTCTCCAGCAACTAATGGAATACCAAATGAGAAGTTTCAACAAATGGCTGGAAGCACTCACTCGTCTATGCCAAGAACTTTGGAAGACAGCTACCTGGCCAACCGACTGGAAGAGACCAATGTTAGTGCCCATTCCAAAATAAAGGTGGTCCAACAGAATGCAGAAATTATCCAAAAAAATCATTAATATCACACGCAAGTAAAATTATGATGAAGATAATTTAAAAATGGTTGTAGCAGTAAATCAACAGGGAATTTTCAAGCCAGATTCAGAAGAGGACATGAAATAACGGATATCACTGCTAATGTCAAATGGATCTTGTTTGAAAGCAGAGAATACCAAGATGTTTACTTGTGTGTTGTTGACTACGCAAAGGCATTCAACTGTGTGGATCATAACAAATTATGGATAACATTGTGAAGAAAGGGAATCCCAGAACACTTAATTGTGCTCATGTGGAACCTGCACATAGATCAAGAGGCAGTTGTTCAAACAGAACAAGGGGATACTGCGTGGTTTAAAATCAGGAAAAATATGTGTCAGGGCTGTATCCTTTCACCGTACTTATTCAATCTGTATGCTGAGAAAATAATCCAAGAAGCTAGACTATATTAAGAAGAATGAGGCATCAGGATTGGAGAAAGACTCATGAACAATCTGTGATATGCAGATGACATAACCTTACTTGCTGAAAGTGAAGAGAACTTGAAGTACTTACTGATGAAGTTTAAAGACTACAACCTTCAGTATGAATTGTCCTTCAACATAAAGAAAACAAAAATCCTCACAACTGGACCAATAAGCAACATCATGATAAACAGAGAAAAGTTGTCAAGGATTTCATTTTACTTGGATCCACAATCAACACCCATGGAAGCAGCAGTCAAGAAATCAAACAACGTACTGTATTGGGCAAATCTGCTTCTAAAGAGCTCTTTAAAGTGTTAAAAAGTAAACATGTCACTTTGAGGACTAAGGTGTGCCTGACCCAAGCCGTGGTATTTTCAATCACCTCATATGCATGTGAAAGCTGGACAATGAATAAGGAAGATCGAAAAAGAATTGATGCCTTTGAATTACAGTGTTGTTGAAGAATATTGCATATACCAAGGGCTGCCAGAAGAATGAACAAATCTGTCTTGGGAGATGCACAGCCAGAAAGCTCCTTAGAAATGAGAATGGTGAGACTTCATCTCACAAACTTCGGACATGTTATCAGAAGGGACAAGTCCTTAGAGAAGAACATGATGCTTAGTAAAGTAGAGGGTCAGTGAAAAATGAAGACCCTCGATGAGATGGATTAACACAGTGGATGCAACAGTGGGCTCAAACATAGCAATAATTGTGAGGATGGGACAGGACCAGGCAGTGTTTCATTCTGTTGTTCAAAGGTCACTATGTCGGAACCACCTCAACAGCACCTAACAACAAAAACACATTTTGCTGGCAGTCATTAGCTTTCTCGGTGCCAGGTTTAAGTACTGTTCCCTATTATACACTAAGAAACAAACAAACCAGTTGCCGTCTATTCAATTCCAACTCATGGCGACCCATGTGTTTCAGAAAAGAACTGCACTCCATAGGATTTTCAATGGATGTGACCTTTTGGAACTAGATGGCCTGGCCTTTCTTCTAAGGCACCTCTGGGTGGATTTGAATCTCCAGTCTTTATGGTTAATTGCCCAGCACTTAACTGTTTGAGCAACCTAGGGACTCCTTATATACTCAATGCAAATCTAAACCCCCACAGAAGCTGATAGACTCTTGGCTTTATTACAGCCATGAGCCCTGCTATTTTCTCATAGGAGCTTGGATAGAGAACCATAATAGTAACTCCTGGCCACCTCAAACTCTCCCCAGCTCCCTCAAACTCACGGCTGCCTACTGATCCTCAGTCCCTGGCCTTTTCTCTCCAGACCGGGATGCCCCCACAACATCGCAGAGCTCCCACATCCCATTAACCTGGTGGAGCAGCACCATCTTCCTAACCTCTGGACAGTGCTTCCATCTCCTTTCCAGAAACTTAGCCCTTAGCTGGCCAGGTAGAACTCCCAAAAGCATGGATCAGCAGGACTGGCCCCACAACCATATACTCAAAGTAGTCAGAGCACTACTTATAAAATCTATTTAACAGATGGGAAACCCGAGTCTTAGAAGTTGTTATAAATTGAATTGCATCCCCAAAAATTCATGTTGAAGTATCTGTGAATGTGACTATGATGGTTAAAGTTGTGTCAACTTGCCTGACCAGGATTCTCAGTGGTTTGGCAGTTATGTAATGATGTAATTTGGCAGTTACGTAATGAAGTAGCCATCCTCCAGGATGTGATCTGATATGATCAGCCAATCAGTTGTAAGGGAGTTTCC
>NW_004444269.1:880835-881841 GCF_000243295.1 Trichechus manatus latirostris
GCCTGGTATTCAGGGATCAGAAAGAGAAGGAAGAGATAGACAGATGAGAAATTGAGCAATGAAGAAAGACAAAAGGGAAAAAGAGGGAAAAAAAAACAAAACTAATCACAAAAAAAAAAATAAAGCAACACCAGCAGTCAACGAATGGTACTCAGAGAGCCAGTCAGTGCAGGTTGGTGTTTCTGGACAAGCGACTGTGTCCGTGGGAAACAGAGGAGGCCGAGTGTGAGTGAAGAAGGGTGGAGAGTGGGAAAGCGTATGTCACAAATTGCCTGTGCTCTGGGGACCCTCAGGAAGGAGCAAATAGGGTGCACGGAGCCAGGCACCCGAGTGAAAGGAATGGGAGGCGATGAGAGGCAAGGGAGAAACCAAGAGAAGCAGGAGAAAAAGGGAGAAAAAAAAAAGCAGCACCAGCAGCCAACAAACGACACCCAGAAAGCCGTCCACTCGTGCGCACAGAATCCAAGCAGCCGGCGGCCCCCGGTGAAGAGACTGCGGCTGCGGGAAGTAGAGGAGCAAACGAACAAAGGCCCCAGGATCTCACCAGTGCAGCAGCCCAGACCTGGGAGCAGCCGCACGCCCAAACATATCCCCACAGCCCTGCAGGAAAGGGCAAAGACAGCGCTCGGAACCAGGCACCCGAGCAAAAGGAGGGGGAGGCAGCGAGAGGCAAGCGAGAAACCAAAAGAAGCAGAAAAAGCAACACCAGCAGCCAACAAACGGCAGCCAGAGAGCCGCCCACACGGGCGCGCGGAATCCAAGCAGCCGGCGGCCCTGGGTGAAGAGCCTGCGGCCCCGGGAAGCAGAGGAGCAAACGAACAAAGGCCCTGGGATCTAATCAGCACAGCAGCCCAGGCCTGGAAGCAGTTGCACGCCCAAACATAGCCCCACAGCCCCGTAGGAAAGGGCAGAGACGGCTCTCGGAGTCAGGCACCCGAGCAAAAGGAGGGGGGAGGCAGTGAGTGTCAAGCAAGAATCCAAAAGAAGCAGAAAAAGAAAAAAGGGG
>NW_004444269.1:882667-906600 GCF_000243295.1 Trichechus manatus latirostris
GTAGAATTGACATTTTCACAATGTTTAGTGTTCCTGTCTGTAAGCATGGTATGTTTTCCATTTATTTAGATCTCTTTTGGTTTCTTACAGTAGTGTTTTGCAGTGTTCGGAAAAAAAAAAAGCTTTTAAAGATGTTATTAGTTAACATGAGGTCATAAGGGGGTAGTGTGGATCCTAATCCACTCTGAGTGGTGTCCTATAAAAGAGGAGAAGAGACACAGAAAGACACACAGAGGAACAAATGACCATGTGACTATAGAGTTATGTTGCAGCTACAAGCCATAAAATGCATGGGGCTACCAGAAGCTGAGAGAGATAAGGAAGTATTTTCCCCTAGAGCCTTCAAAGAGAACATGGCCCTGCCAACACCCTGAATGTGGACTACTAGCCTCCAGAACTGACAGACAATAAATATATGTTGTTTAAAGCCACTCAGTTTTGTGGCACTTTGTTATGGCCACCCTAGAACACTAATACAGAAGAGTTACATAACCTTTAAACAGTCACACAGAAAATCAAGGAGGAGAATCTGGACTCTTGACAATAAGCTCTGGAATCATCTTCCGACATCAAGCTGCGTCTCCCATCCCACTGTGCCCTAAAACAACTCACCTGGACTCCAGTTCATCCTCCCACCTAAGACTCCTCTGCAGCATCTCAGACAAGAGAATGTTCAACCTTGCTTTGACTCATCACACCTACCGAGTAACGGGAAAATTGGCTCAAAAGGCAGTGCATACTTTCTGTGGTCAGAGACTTCTTCTATGGGGGTCAAACTCCAGGCAGCTCATCCACTGGTCACCCTGAAGGCAAATCACATACCCACCTCCACCAGCACGATGTCTTTATACCGCTTCTGAGAGGACTCCTTGTATGAGATCTGTTTGATTATAAAAAGCATTTGGGTGAAGAAGGTGGGGATGAGAAGCCAAGAGAGAAGGAACCAGCAATGTTGCTGGAGGGCAGGAAAAGTGGGAGACAGTCAGCCAAACATTCCATGCTGGCCAAATAATAGTCAGGGACTTTAAAAAAAAAAAAAGTCTAATCTCAATTTTAACTTCCCTTTCATCCTGTGTTTTTATAACAAGTACACATACACGTTACCATAGAACATTTGATAAGAGTTCACTGTACACAATGCCTAGTGCTGATAATATTTGGCAAAATTAAAGCAAAGCAGACTGGATTTGCAGCAGCATAGTGTGAATGTTTGTGTATGCGTGTGTGTGGCAGGGAGGATGGGAGGGATGCTGGATAGTAGTGAAATGCAGAGTTCAGCGGGATGAAGAGTCCAATAACAAGAGATCTGAAAATAGATCATGACAACATTATCCTAAGAAATTGTAAGGAAGGTTCTAGACCTCTACAGCACATGGTATGTGTGGGTCATGTCTATTTTAAATGTATCCTGAAGTACATGACTCTGTAGCTGGAAGCTGGGATACATTTTGTATCTATTATTTTAATTAATCCATAATATCTGTTGAATTGAATCCTCAAAATAACTGCATTATTTAAACATTAACCAGTTGCTGTCAAAATGATTCTGACTTCTGGCAACCCCATGTTTTTCAAAATAAAATGGTATTCCATAGGGTGTTCAGTAACTTTAAGCATTTTATGCACCTTAGAGACAACTATCTTGGATGTCCGGAGAGATTCAATAACTTGTCCAAGTTCACACCTGTGATAAGTGGCAAGGTGTTCAGAAGCTGTCAACATCAGCCTAGCCATGGGCATGCCAAATGGTCCTGGCAAAACTGGATATTTATTTCCAGAAAAATGAAACAGGATCCATATCTAACACCATACACAAAAACTAGCTCAAAATGGATCAGAGACCTAAATGTTAAAGACAAAATTAAAAAGTTCCTGGAACATAATATAGGGAAAAACTATAGGACCTAATCTTTTTCAGATTACGAAACACAGCTACAAATGCACAAGCAGCAGAAGACAAGTCAAACAACTGGTACCCCCTAAAAATTCAATATTTATGCTCTTCAAAAAGTTTATCAAAAAAGTAAAAAGAGAACCTACAGATTGGGAAACAATCTTTGGGGTTGATATATCCGATAAAGGTCTAATCTCTAAAATATGAGGAAAGCTTCAACGACTCAACAACAAAAAGACAAACAACCCAATTTAAAAAATGGACAAAGACATGAACAAACACGTCACCAAAGAGGACATTCAAGAAGCCAACAAACACATGAAAAGATGCCCGTGATCATTAGCCATAAAAAAAGAAAAAAGAACTAAACCAAACCTCTTGCCATCGAGTTGATTCCAACTCACAGCGACCCTACAGGACAGAGTAGAACCATCCCATAGGGTTTGCAAGGAGCAGCTGGTAGATTTGGCCTGTAAACTTTTGGTTAGCAGCCAAGCCCTTAACCACTGAGCCACCAGGGCTCCCATTAACCATCAGAGAGATACAAATTAAAACTTCAATGAAATACCGTCTCACCCCTGCAAAAATGGCACTGATCAAAAAAATAGAAAACAAAAAATGCTGACAAAGTTTCAGGGAGATTGGAACCCTGCTCCACGACTGGTGGGATTGTAAATTGGTTCAACCACTATGGAAAACAGTATGGTACTTCTTCAAAAAGCTAGAAATAGAATATCCTATGATCCAGTAAACCCACTCCTAGGTACATATCCTGTTGTTGTTAGGAGCCATCAAGTCAGTTCTGATCATAGCAAGCCTATGTACAACAGAACGAAACACTGCCCAGTCCTGCACCATCATTAAAAATCATTGTCATGCTTGAACCCATTGTTGCAGCCACAGTGTCAATCCATCTTGTCAAGAGTCTTCCTCTTTTTCACTGACACTCTACTTTACCAAGCACAATATCCTTCTCCAGGGACTGGTCCTTCCTGATCACATGTGCAAATACTTGAGACAAAGTCTCGTGATCCTTGTTTCTAAGGAGAATTCTGGCTTTACTTCTTCCAAGACAAATTTGTTCATTCTTCTGGCAGTCCATGCTATATTCAATATTCTTTGCCAACACCATAATTCAAAGTCATCACTTCTTTTTTGGTCTTCCTTATTCATTGTCCAGCTTTCACATGCATATGAGGTGATTAAAAATACCATGGTTGGGGTCAGGTGCAGCTTAGTCCTCAAAGTTACATCTTCACTTTTTTAACACTTTAAAGAGGTATTTTCTTTTACAGCAGATTTGCCCAGTGCAATGCATCCTTTGATTTTTTGACTGTTGTTTCTAAGGGCATTGATTGTGAATCCAAGTACAATAAAATCCTTGACAACTTCAATCTTCTCTCCATTTATCGTGATGTTGCTTATTGGTCCCAGTTGTGAGGATTTTTGTTTTCTTTATGTTGAGGTGTAATCCATACTGAAGGCTGTAGTCTTTGATCTTCATCAGTAAGTGCTTCAAGTTCTCTTCACTTTCAGCAGAGCAGGTTTTGTCAACAACATATCGCAGGTTGTTGATGAGTCTTCCTCCATTCCTGATACTCTGATCTTCTTCCTATAGTCCAGCTTCTTGGATTATTTGCTCAGCATACAGATTGAATAAGTATCATGAAAGAATACAACCCTGACACACACCTTTCTTGATTTTAAACTATACACAGTTTTCCTTGTTCTGTTCAAACGACTGTCTCTTGGTCTATGTACAGGTTCCACGTGAGCACAATTAAGTGTTCTGTAATTCCCATTCTTCACAATGTTATCCATAATTTGTTATGAACCACACAGCTGAATGTCTTTACATAGTCAATAAAACACAGGAAAACGTCTTTCTGGTATCCTCTGCTTTCAGCCAAGATCCATCTGACATCAGTAGTGATATCCCTCCTTCCATGTCTTCTGAATCTGGCTTGAATTTCTGCCAATTCCCTATTGATACACTGCTGCAACTGTCTTTGAATTATCTTCAGCAAAATTTTATTTATGTGTGATAATAATGATATTGTTGGATAACTTCCACATTCTGTTGGATCATTTTTTGGGGGAATGGGCACAAATATGGATCTCTTCAAGTCAGGTGGCCAGGTAGGTCTCTTCCAAATTTCTTGGCATAGACAAGGGAGCACCTCCATCACTGCATCAGTTTGTTGAAACATCTCAGTTGGTATTCTGTCGGTTCCTGGAGCCTTGTTTTTCACCAATGCCTTCAGTGTAATTTGGACTTCTTCCTTCAGTACCATCGGTTCTTCATCATATGCTTCCTCCTGAATTGGTTGAACATCGACCAGTTCTTTTTGGAACAGTGACTCTGTCTTCCTTCCATCTTCTTTTGATGCTTCCCACATCAATCAATATTTTCCCTGAAGAATCCTTGAATGTTGCAGTTGGAGGCTTGAAATTTTTCTTTAGTTCTTTCAGCTTGAGAAATGCCAAGCATATTCTTCTCTTCTGGTTTTCTAACTCTAGGTCTTTGCGCATTTCATTATTAATACTTTACTTTGTCTTCTCAAGCTGCCTTTTGAAATGTTCTGTTCAACTCTTTTACTTCGTGGTTTCTTTCATTAGCTTTAGCTATTCTATGTTCAAAAGCAAGTTTCAGACTCTCTCTGACATCCATTTTGGTCTTTTCTTTCTTTCCTTTCTTTTTAATGACCTTTTGCTTTCTTCATGTATGATGTCCTTGATGTCATCCCACAACTCATCTGGTCTTGTAATTAGTGCTCAGTGCATCAAATCTATTCTTGAGATGGCCTCCAAATTCAGTTGAAATATACTCAAGGTCATATATTGGTTGTTGTAGGCTTGTTTTAATTTTCTTCAGCTTCAGCTTGAACTTACGTGTGAGCAATTGATGGTCTGTCCCCAATCAACCCCTGACCTTGTTCTGACTGATGATATTGAGCTTTCCATCATCTCTTTCCATAGACGTAGTCAATCTGGTTCCTGGTTTTCCATCCAATGTGATCCACGTGTATAGTTGCCATTTATGTTGTTGAAAAAAAGATATTTGCAATGAATAAGTCGTTGGTCTAACAAAATTCTTTCATGCGATCTCCAGCGTTTTCTCTGTTACCAAGACCATATATTCCAACTACAGATCCTTCTTCTTTGTTTCTAGGTTTTGCATTTCAATCACCAGTAATTATCAATGCATCTTGGTTGTATGTTTGATCAATTTCAGACAGCAGAAATTGGTAAAACTTTCAATTTCCTCATCTTTGGTATTAGTGGTTGTCATGGATTGAATTGTGTTCCCCCAAAATATCTGTCAACTTGGCTGGGTCATGATTCCCAGTATTGTATGATTGTGTACTATTTCATAATCTGATGTGACTCCCTTATGTGTTATAAACTCTATCATTATGATGTAATAAGATGAATTAGCAGCAGTTATACAGATGAAGTCTACAAGATTAGATAGTGTCTTAGGCCAGTCTCTTTTGAGATATGAAAGAGAGACATGAACAGAGACACACAGGAACCTCAAACCACCAAGAAAGCGGTGCCAGGAGCAGAGCTTATCCTTTGGACGTGAGGTTCCTGCGCAGAGAAGCTCCCAAAGCAAGGGAAGATTGATGACACGGACCTTCCTCCGGATCTGGCAGAGAAAGCATTCCCTTGGAGTCAACGCCCTGAATTTGAACTTGTAGCCTACTAGACTGTGAGAGAATAAACTTCTCTTTGTTAAAGCCATCCACTTGTAGTACTTCTGTTATAGCAGCCCTAAATGACTAAGACAGTGGTTGGTGCATCAATTTAAATAATAGTCTTATTAATTGTAGGCATATGGATATTATCTTATCACTGACAGCGATGTACTTCAGGATATTTCTTGAAATGTTCTTTTTGACTATGAATGGGATGTCATTCCTCTTCAATTTGTCATTCTCTGCAAGGTAGACCATATGATTGTCTGATTCAAAATGGCCAATATTTGTCCCTTTCAGTTCACTAATTCCTAGTATATCAATGTTTATACGTTCCATTTCAGTTCTGATGGCTTCTAATTTTCCCGAATTCATACTTCATACATTCCACTTCTGATTATTAATGGATGTTTGTAGGTGTTTCCTCTCATTATGAGTCATGCTACAACAGCAGATGAAGATCCCAAAAGTTTGACTCCATCCACGTTATTAAGGTCGACTCTACTTTGAGGAGGCAGCTCTTACCTAGTCGTCTTTTGAGTGCCTTCCAACCTGAGGGGCTCATCTTCTGGCACTATATCAGACAATGTTCTGCTGTGATTCATAAGGTTTCCCCTGGCCAGTTTTTTCAGAAGTAGATCACCAGGTCCTTCTTCCTAGTCTGTCTTTGTCCAGAAGCTCCAGTGAAACCTGTCCACCATGGGTGACCCTGCTGGTATTTGAAATACTGGTAGCATACCTTCCAGTATCACAGCAACATGCAAGCCATCACAGTAGGAGAAACTGACAAACACATGGGGAGGTATTTAAATGAGACAGTGTAAAATGGTAAGAGTAGTAGTAGTAGTGGCATCAAAACCTGTCTACCTTCAGGGGGATAATGACCAGGATTATCCCAAGGGTGATTTCTATAAGGTAGAGATAAGACATGCCTCCACTCTCCTACCTTTTTACCAGTTCTGACACCAGCCATCCTTCCCACACACTCTCCTCTTCTGGATTTGATAATCCATTGCTATGACCACACAGAACTCACAGACCATACTTACAGTTAATTGGTTTATTAAGGAAGTAACAGGGTACAACTTGGGATCAGGATCAGGAAGCATATAGGCAAAGTCTCCCTTCTTTACTGCAGAACAGTTCTCTCAGCTCCTCTTGGTAGAGGAAGCAAGCCGTGCACACCTCTTCTTGGCTGTGCAGACCTCCTCTCAGCCCCCTCAGGAAAAGCCTCCTCTCAGCCCACTAAGAACAGGCTCCTCTCTGTCCCCTGAGGACAGGCTCTCCTAGGACAATCCCTGTCCCCTCAGGACAGGCTCCTCTTGGTCCTGTCATCTGTCACCACTGACTGCCTCAGGGCCCATTCCAGACCTGTCGCTGTCTTCAGTGTTACAACCCTTGACCTGCGTTACAGCTCTTTTAGGAGGTCCCTTGCCTCCTCCCTCTCTCTGCTTCTCTCTTTCCTCTTCTTTCTTCTGTCTGCCTCTTCCTGCTTCTTCTCCTCCTGCTTCTTTCTGTCTGAAACCTCTATATGGTTGGCTGCTTATATATAAAAACTCCTCAACAATTTCAAGGCATGTCCCATCCCAGCAGGGGGCCACAAACTGACCAATCCCCTCTCACTAGGCCACAGACATTTCATTTTCATAGTAGGTTACAGACGTTTCATTTGCATTGTCTATTGACCAATCCCTGTAAGATGCATACCAATCACAAGGCAGTCTAGAGCCCAGGACCAGACAAAAAAAGTATCAAACCACCATTTGCTTACAGCTTAACGAGGAAATACCAATCAACCTGGACTAAATTAACAAACCCTCTGGAGTAGGATTTGGGCAAAAGTAACTCCTCTGGGCTTAGGGGAAAAATCTCTCAAGCTGTTTTTCCAAAGAACCAAGGCAGAAGACCACATAAAGGAATTCGTTTCACTATGGACGGTACGAAGGTAGAGTCTATGTATAAATCTTTTTCTCTCCTATCTGTTTTAGAAGACAACTTGTATGAGCAATACCTGTGAATCTGTATTAATACCCGTGCAGTGTATAAAGATAAAATCTGTACGACAATAAGAGCAAAAAGGAGGCAGGAGAACAGAGATATACACATAGGAAGGCTGAGTAGTAAATGTCTTAGAGCAAATGTAAAAGTGTAGTTGTGACACGTGAGAAGGAGAAATAGGGCAAAAGTTATGAGTGTGAGGTTGAGGAGCTGTTTGGATTAAATTGTGTCCACCTACTTGTCATTGGTTGCTTGCATGTTGCTCTGATGCTGAAGAGGTTTCAGCAGAGCTTCCAGACTAAGAGAAACTAGGAAGAAAGCCTGGTGATCTACTTCCAAAAATCAGCAAATGAAAATACAGTGGATTTCATAAGGGTCCGATCCCGCAACTGATCATGAGGATGGTGCAGGACCTGGCAGTATTTTGTTCCACTGTGTATGAGGTCACCATGAGTCGGGGCCAACTGCAGAGCGGCTAATGACAATGAATTACTCAAAAATTATTTGTTGTCCATCCTCATAACTTTGGACTCTGCAGGTTTAAGAGATCTTAGCATCCAAGGAGCAAAGTTTCCACCAGGGTTCACTAAAATGATTATATTCAATTGGAAGGTGAAACTTCTACTGGTCCTTTCAGGGTCTTCAGTCAACCAAATCTGCAGGTTTGAAAAAAAGGTATAACTATGTTTCTAGGATTCTATTATCAAGGGGAAATAATGTTCAATAGGAACAGAGTAGAAAATGCCTGGAGCTCTGTATAAAATAAACACAGGGTGGGTGATCAAGGTTTCAAACATCAGGAGTAAAGGTTTGGGTCACAATGACAAGTAAAGAACTCTTATCAACTGTGCTACTGACTGAGGACAATGAAAATCTGGGATGGAGTGAAAGAAGTTATTGGTACCAACTATATTGGCAAGACCAGTTGTGGAGACAAAGACCATAATAGCTACTAAGTTCTTTATGTGGATACATATATTTTAAACAAACTTCCTTTTCTTTCCCCTACCCATTTCTCTTACTATTTCGTATGGGGAATATTTGCAGCATCTACCTTTCTAATATACCCATAAGTTTCAGGATATAAAGATAAGATGGTGAATAAAGTAGAGAAAGAACAAACAGTGTCCAGAATAGGATACGATGCCTGACAAGAGTTTGGAGCTTCCTTTTTTGGGGAGAGGGTAAGAATGTTTTTGTTTGTATAAAGGATAATTAGAAGTTTGTATGTTGATATTGTGGTCAGAAATTTAAATGTACAAAGAAGGGTGTATATGGACTCTGAGTAGTTCTAAAGGAGTAGGCAGTGGCTGATACCATTCTCGTCCTCCTTCTCATTTTCCTCCTTATTCTAAAGCCAAAAATTGTACTCCACAGACCCCACTAAAGCTAAGGTTCCAGGTGTCATTCAGAGTTCATCAATCAGGTGCACTCACAAAATGACTATAGTTCAGAACTCAGTTAAATAAGGGGAAAGACAAATATGCCACCTTTCTGATTCAGCAGCTTCCTGATCATGGAGAGGACCACATAATTTACGGGCAGCTTCTTAATCTTGAAAGAGGTAGTAGCTCTCTTGAGGTCGTAGTTCTTTAGTGTGGTTTAGGGAGTCAATCATGAAAAGTCAAGCCAGAATCTGTTTACTAAAAAAATGTTGAGCTATCCATACCAAAAAACAAAACAAAACAGAAAAACTGTTGCCGTCGAGTCGATTACAACTCATGGTGACCCCTGTGTTGCAGAGTAGAAATGCTCCATAGGGTTTTCTTAGCTGTAAACTTTACAGAAGCAGATCACCAGACTTTTCTTCTGCAGTGCCACTGGGTGGGTTCGAACAGCCAACCTTTAGGTTAGTAGTCGAGTGCAAACCGTTTGCACCACCTGGGTACCTGAGCAATATACACCCCTTAATCTATACCTTTTAGTAAATCTTTCCTGTTTAAACTCATTAGAATGAATTTTGTTGTCTGCAACTAAGGATATTGGCTACTTTACATCTGAGTTACATTTTAAGTGTTTTCAGGGTATATCACCAAGTATTTCAGATTAAATTTCACTCTTAAACTAAGATAAATTTGCATGTCTACCACAACAATCAAATCACTAGACGAACAGTGCCAGGGAGTAGAGATTGATTAACTTAGCACAAGCTGTGATGGTCCAAAGACATCACCTTTAAATTATGCATGCAGTATAGAAATTTACCTTAGATATGACTATAGCCTTTGAAGAAATGGACTATTGTTGGAAATCAGATGTTTCCAATGGAGAATCTTTGGAAACATCTAATTTCCAATAATAGTCCATTGGCGAGTCAGAGCCCTGGTTGCACAGTGGTTAAGAGGTCGGCTGCCAATCAAGAGGTCAGTAGTTCGAATCCACCAGCCCCTCCTCCTTGGAAATCCTATCAGGCAGTTCTACTTTGTCCTATAGCATCGCTGAGTCAAAATCGACTCAACAGCAACCCTCCCCCGCCCAGTAGAGAGTCAGATACACATATTTTTGTGTAGGCATATCTGAATGAGTTGTTGCTGTTAGCTGCCATCAAGTCAGTCTTGACTCATGGCAATCCCATACACAAAAGGATGCCAGATCTTGTGCCATTCCCATTATTGGTTAAGGATCAGACAATATTCCATTGTGATCCATAAGGTTTTTATTGGCTGATTTTCAGAACTAGATCACTAGACCTTTCTTCCTGGTCCATGCTAGTCTGGAAGCTCTGCTGAAACTGGTATGGCATCATAGCCAACACACAAGCCTCCACTGACAGAGGGATGGTGGCTTCGAATAAGGCTTACTTGCAGGAAAATGAACTAAGGTCTCCCCCATAGCAGACAAGAATAAATCAAATTCAGACAAATTACTTATGATGCCACACAGAAACCAAAAGGAAGGAAAGACCTTGTCTTCGTCATCTGGTGCTACTAAACAGAAATATCACAAGTGCATGGCTTCAACAGAGAGAAATCCATTCTCTCACAGTCCAGTAGGCTACAAGTCCAAACTCAGGGTTTCAGCTCCAGGGGAAGGCCCTCTCTTCTCTGTCAGCTCTGGAGGAAGATCTCTGTCATCAGTCTTCCCCGGTATGGGAGCTTCTCTGTGCAGGAACCTCAGGTCCAAAGGACGCGCTCTGCTCTCGGCACTGCTTTCTTGGTGGTATGAAGTTCCCATGTGTCTCTGCTCACTTCTGTCTTTCATATCTCAAAAGAGATAAGCCCGGGACACTATCTAATCTTGCAGACCTCATCAGTATAACTGCTGCTAATCCATCTTATTACATCATAGTGATCGGGTTTACCACACGTAAGGAAATCACATTAGATGACATAATGGTACACAATCATACAATACTGGGAATCATGACCCAGCCAGATATTTTGGGGTGACACAATTCAATCCATGACAGACCTCTACGCCTGTGTTGAGATTCCATTAGAGAGATTTATTTAGTGAGAAACCAAAAATGACAGGCAGATTACAAACTAGATAGAGCATGGCGTTGCAGGAGAATCTATAATGAAGTCTTACTGAAGAGGTTTGGACTTCAGCACAGAAGTTTCCAAATTATTGCTCTTGGTGAATCTATTTGAGGAGGATGAAGAGACAGTTGCAATATTTGTCAAGTAGGCCAAACAGTTGGGTTGGACTGGGATACATCAGTTCAGGCTTAGGTATGTGGAGGTAACACAGGTATGCTGAGCCCCTAAAGTTAGATTTCTGCAAAGTAAGGTTCTGGGTTAGGGGATAAACAGGTCCTACTATAGCCACAGAGGTATCCTCAGACCAAATCTGTAAGGGGTATTTGCATATGCAGTACTCACTAACTAATCTTCATGTGTGTGAGGGGACAGAAAATTGTCACATAGCAAACACTTACGACCACCCAGGCCTTAGTACCTAGCTGTTGTTGTTGTTGGGTGCTGTCGAGTTGATTTCAACTCGTAGAAACCCCATGTGACAAAAAGTAGAACTTCCCTACAGGTTTTCTTGACTTTAGTCTTCATGAAAGCAGATCATCAGGTCTTTCTCCCACAAAACCACTGGATGTGTTCAGACCACCAACCTTTCAGTTAACAGCCAGTGCTCGTTTGCACCACCAGGGCTCCTTTCACAGCTATCAAGTCCTAGTAAATGTTGTATAGATTCAGATAAACCAAAGAACTCCCCTGAATCTTGGGATGCAGATAAATTCCACCCGATTTTTTTCAGTTAAGACAAGAAAGTGCATCTTGTGGCAGATCGTGACTAGTGGTAAACTCCATCCTGGGAGTTCAAAATTAAGGTCAGGAAATGAGAGGGAAGTCAGAGAGATGTGTAGTTCTAAACTTACAGGCAAAGGGGCTTAATAGATAACTTATTCTGCTCCTCTTATAAAAGAAAAAGACCCTGGGAAGTGGGGCTGATGCAGGCAGGACATCCACCAAATGATGCTCTCCTCCAGTGAGTGGGAGAACGATACCAGGGTGGCCCCTGACTTTGAAGAGGAAGGAAGTGGCAGGAGATCATCTCTACACTTTATATTGCACATTTCCCAGCTCGGACCCCCTAGCACTCCTGCTGATGCAGGTCACCCTGCCTGGCTGTGTCGGTTGGATGAATCCAGATTTCATGAACTGGTGCTCCAAGGAGAGGTCCAGAGACATAAAGGACTGTATAGTCACAGGACCATAAAAATTGCCCTAGTGAATGGTCCTTCCCTACCCATTAAAAAAAAGGGGGAGAGTGGTTTTACACAGGAGAGGACCATCCCAGGTGCCACAAATAAATACCATGATTCAACTTCTCTTCCCTACTATTTAGGAAGAGAATTATCAAGAAGCTACAAATATTGCTCTAAGAACATGTAATGAGGTGGATGAAACTTTATTCCCTAAAATTCCAAAGAGGCTGAGGAAGACAGACTAGCCTGGCTTTGTGGCTTTCATGAGACAGGCAATTGAAATGAAGAGACTGGACTCCCTTCCAAAGGGGCTGAACATGGTGAGACGACTCACTTGTAGGAGAAGTTGGCTTTGACAGGAGACCAACAACAGTGAGGGAGTGCCAGCCAGATGGCAGACATTCTGCAGTGTAACTCTTCCTGTGAAAAACCTGAGATGTTCAGTGCCAATAACCAGATGTTACTAAGTAAGTACAATTGCAGTTCCTCAACTTCTGACTCTAACTACCCAGAGCTAGGTTAGATTTCACAGGTTAAGGGCACAGTCTTCCACAACACTGTTCTCGCTTCAAACACCAGCCTCCAGCTCAGAAGTCCCTGGGACATCCACATTTCTGACCAACTGGCTACAAATTTGGGAGTTCCCACTATCTCTTCCGGTTTAATGATTTACTATAACAACTCAAAGAACTCAGGAAAGCACTATATTTTTATTACAGTTTTATCATAGCAAAAAAGGATACCAAAGAAAAGATACACAGAGCAAGGCCTGAGAAAGTTCCAAACACAAAGCTTCATGCCTTCTCTTCGTGGAGTCAGGAGGTGACATCCTCTCAGCACATCACCGTATTATCAGGGAAGTTCACCTAAGTTACAATGCCTAAAGTTTCTTTTGGAGTTTTATTACGTACATATGACGAATTTATCTACCGGCCAGGTGACTGAACTCAATCTCCAAACTCCCTCTTCTCCCTGGAGGGTGGGCTGATATCATGTCGTGGGTCGTTCTGGCGTGGCCAGTCCCCATCCTGAGTTATCTTGTAGCCTAAACTTTCAGGTGTGGTCCTGAGACCTCCAGGAATAACAGACACTCCAATCACTCAGGAAATCCCAAAGGTTTAGAAGTCACGGAGACAAAGGTCAAATTCTCTGGTTAAAGTCAATTGTTCACCCTACACTAAGCTAAAGAGATGACTAGCTCAAGCGGATCATTTCAATGGAATCAAACAGGGCATACCTGAACTATCAGGAGGGATTTAGAATAGAGAAGGCACAGGGAGGGGACTATGAGGATGTAGGATTCAGAAGTTATTGAAGGTAAAGTACGACTTTTGATCATGCTAGGCTATGAAAATGAGGTTCAGACCAAGTCTAATTAATTTAATATCTGAGTTACATAAAGAAGAAATTCCAGTTGATGATCACTTCACTGAGGTATTCAGTGATAAGGGAGCCATTAGTCAGTAGTGCAAGGGAGTGGAGTTCAATATTGAGTAGAAGCTCAAAAGGGACCCCCCCCTTCTCAGGCCCTGTGAGTTTGTAATACCATGATTCAAGCCGGCCTTCAGCAAGGACTGAGCTGACTTTCCTCCTCTTCTCAGTCACTGTCACTCCTCCCCTCAAGGGAAACAAGTCCACACAGAGCCTCTCATTATGAGCCATGTATGGGAATGGAATCAACTTCCCAGAATGTCCTAAACAACCACTTCTGTCTCTCTCCTCACTCATCTCTCATGACTCTGACCTTTTCTAACTACTTTGAATTGTACTCTGTCCAGAAAAAAAAAAAAAAAAAAAACTCTTCCTTAGATCATATGTTACAAACCTATCTGTATCAGCTCATTCAACTTTTCACACAGTCTCCAGTTCTGAACTCTCCCTATAAATCGAATCTTTTTCCAGTGACAGTTGGAGTAAGGGACAGGGGAGAGTGTGGATAGGAAAGAAGGGGAGAATCTTCTCACTTGACAAATCTCTATTTGGCCTTAAAGTCAAAGCTAACAAGTCTTACTTATAAAGGATGCCCAAATTCACTATTCATCACAGAAATAAAAAATGAAACAATATTATTTTTCCTATACCAAAGTAATAACCAGGTTAATAATAGCCAGTGTTGACAAGACTATGGAAAATGAAAACTCTCACACACTGTGGGTGGGAATATAAACCTGAGGTCTTTTACAGAGCAGTTTGACAGTGTATCAATGCTATAAATCTTTGATGCACTTTGATCTTGAAATTCTACTTCTAGGAACATCTTGACAGAAACAAATCCATATGCATGCTCAAATAAATATGCTTAATGGTGTTATGGTTAAGACTGCTAGTTTCCTACCCACTATCTATCTCTGCCCTTCCTAACTATATATTTGGTTATAATGACCTACCTAACCAAAAACTGGCATTTCCCAGACTCCAAAACAGGGAGAACCAATGAAACGTAAGCAGACGTCATTGGAAGGAACCCGAGAGAAAGCAGTCTATTGCCCTTCCTCTCTTTACTTCTTCCTGGTGTCTGGAACTTGTACATGATGGCTAGAGCCCCAACAAGACTTTGAGGAGAGAAACTGCATACTAAGGAACAGAAAAATACAAGGAGTCTAGGACCCTGATAACATCATAGAGTCACCATTCCTACTCTGCACTGCTTTCCTCCAGATTTTTTTCTTTTCCTATCTGTCTTTCTTTCTTTTTTTTGTACACAAGAGAAAAAACAAATCCATAACTTGTTTAGGTCACTGTGTTTAGGTCTCTGTCACTAGCAGCCAAATGCGATTTCTACTGACACAGATGTTTGTCACAACATTGCTTCAAAATAGAGAAAGAATATAAAAGCAGTCTAAATGTTCCTAATGTCCAACTTCCTGAAGTTTTCGGGATCAAATTCCAGTCCCAGTACATAGGAATCCTTACATTGACCCCTTTTTTTCCTGAAACTTGAGCTTGGCCCCACTGCAGCACATTCCCCAGCCTCTTAAGCTGCTGGAGAGTCTCACTTGTAATACAACTATTTTTAAACATCTGAAAAAGTTCAAACACATGAAGCAAACAAGAGTCAGTAATGATAATCTATATATAACACTCCAATTATATCAACAGAAACCAGAAGTGGCAGAGAGAGGGAGAAAACATGCTCAATTCTCATCTAACATGAGAAGTAAATAGATACCATTCTATTCATAACTTTCATAATTAGAAGAAAAATAAGTTCAAGATATTTCTTTTTTAAAGGAAAACACTAATAAAATTGAAAACAAGGTATTCACCCTCTGTCTTTGGCTGGGTTCTCTAGAGAAGCAAAACTAGTGAAGGGTATACATATATATAGAGAGAGAGAGATTTATCTTCAGGAAATGGTTGTATAGGCTGGCCAATCCCAGGTCTGTGGGTCAGGTGTCAGGCTGGATGCTTCTCCTGACTCATGTAGCTTCAGGGGCTGATGAATCCAAGATAGACAAGCAATAGGCAGGCTTCTGGCTCAAGTCCCAAGAACCAGAGGTCAGATGATGATGAGCTGAATGCAGGATCTACAATGAGCAAAAGCCAGCAAGCTTTGCCAGAATGTTCATATATATTGGATGCAGGCCATACCTCCAAGGAAACGTCCCTTACAACTGATTGTCTAGTCACATCACATCACATCATGGCGGTGATCACATTATATCACAAAATAGAAGATAACTACATCATTACATAACTTCCAAACTACATCATTACATAACTGCCAAACCACTGAGAATCATGATCCAGCCAAGTTGACACACAATCTTAACCATCACATCCTCAAAATCATTAGGAGATAGAGAAAGCAAAGAAAACAGTGTCCACACTAGTGGTGTACAGAGTTTTTATGACAGGGGTATAAAAAATAAGTTAAAGACTTTAAGAAGGCAATCGCACCATGTTTATATTTATTACTTTGTAAATCGTGCATTTTAAAGCTAAAGATACACAAGAAGTAAAATCTTTAAAAAATGAGATAAAGATGAAATAAGCAATATTTTAAAATCTTTAATATTTTAATATATTGGTGGCTTTATACAGCATTAGCTAATACCTTGAGGCTCAATATGCATTTAGATCCAGGGTTCTCATTAACAAACTTGGAGCATCTCTGTATTACATATAGTCTTCTTGAAAGTTTTGAATTTTTGGTGCATTTCTTATCTGATTTAATTGGATCACCTCTTTTATTTCATAATGTGCTGATGAGAAGTTATTCCATGTGTGGGAGAAGGTCCTTCTTCTTTGTTAGCATAGTGTGTGCTATCTTCAATCTATGAATGCAGGGAGGAAAGTGTTTTAAACAACTCAACCACTCTGTGGAAGTTAATTCAGTGGTATCTGTGGCCACTAGACAGCAGGCAACCGAAATTGATCCAGCGAGAGAAAGTTCCCCTCTCAACCCTCAGCTGGAGCACCTCAGTCTTCTCTCGCGGCCACGCACATAAAATTATTATTGTCAATAAAAATATGAATGGATATTCTTGTATTTTTTTCTTGTAACACAACGGATCATCTCACTTGACGCACTACGGAAACTACTACTTTATATAGAAAGATTTTTTTTTCATTTTTTTTTTAAAGTACAGAAAAACATACCCACGGGAACTATACAAGAATGTTTATGGTGGTTACCTTTATGAGACGTGATTGCAAGTTATTTTTATTCTCCTGTATTATTTTCTGTGTTTTCAAAATTTTGTATAGTCAACATGTGTCTTGGTTTCCTACAGATGTTATAACAAAATACCAAAAGTGGACAACTTTAAATAACAGAGACGTATTGCTTCACAGTTCTGGAGGCTAGAAGCCCAAATTTAGGATATCAGCAGGGCCATGATCTCTACATCTGGTCTAGGGGAAGATCTTTTCCTCGTCTCTTCCAGATTCTGGTAGCCCCAGGCGTTTCTTAACATTCCTTGACTTTTGATGCATCTTTACATGGCATCTGTCACTCTCCATGTGAGTCTATCTCCATGTCTGTTCTTCCCGTTTATAAGACACCACTCGAAAAGGATTAGGACCCACCCTAGTATAGCATGACCTCTTTAGCTTAACATATCGTCTTCAAAGAAACACTCTATTTCCAAACAAGGTCATATGCTCAGGTACAGGCGTTAGGACTTCAAATTTCTTTTCAGGGGACACAATTTGATCCGTAACAACATGGATTATTTATATCATCAGAAAAATAATTCATCTTTTTTTATTTGTATTTCCTTTGGGTTCATCAGGTTCACGTGTCTGCAAGGGGAGCAAGTAGGGAGCTGTTGAACCATAGTGCATTGGGGGATTTGAGGAGAGGAGAGTGAGTTGGGTGGGTTTGGGAGGTGAGGCCAAGAAGAAGCTACAGTCTTATTGCTTCTACAAGCAGTATGGACTCCTTATTCATCAGCTGGTTCCCCACCAACATCCTGATGCTCAGCATCAGCTGCATACTGGGTGAGTAGTGGAACAGGTGAGGTCACTCCAGGCGAGTCTGGCAGGAGGTAGAGAGGTCAGGTGTGAGGGACATAGGCAGGCAGCTGTGACTTTCATGGTGTCAATATCCTGGTTCCACAAGTGTCTTTGAGGGTTGATGGGTGGGGGTGGGGAGAGAGGGAGTCAGAGCCTTTCTGAGATGGCTCCAAGTCACCTGCCCCAAAGATAGGACAATCACCATCAAACCCCTATTTCAAAAAACACTATTTGCCCTGCTCTGCACAGCTGCTGCAGCTGCTAGCAACCTAAAAGCCTTGTCTCTTCCTCCCTTTTCCTGTGTTTCTGGCAGACACTCTCAGGCCCTTCTCTTCACGCCCTGCTGATTCCCCAGCCTTCTTCCTCCCTCTATTCCGAGGCTTAGGAGGGGCTTGTGTGGTGACAGAGAGGCCAGGGCAGCCTCCCAGTGCTCACCACCCCCACACAGGTGAACTGACACATCATCCACAGAGGCAGGGGAGGCGAGGGAAGAGGAGGAAGTGGGACCATCTGGTAGTGTTCTTCATGTGTGGTTACAAGCTGCTTCCAAGGACACCATGGTAGTGTTGGTGGTTGGGGGAATATATACAGTGGATGCTGCCTGACGTGAACAGGCTTGGACTCTGTGTCCTGGCCCCTTGCTCTGTCCACAAAACCCCGATATGGTCAAAAGAGAGACTGATCTCTGCCCTCAGATCTACTGGGTCTCAGATTCTGGTTCTACCACCTCATACTGGCCATCAAATCTTGGGCAAATTGGATATACTCTGGGGCATAGATCTCTCTGTGCCTCGGTATCCTCTCCTGTAAAATGGATATAATAACACCTAACCTGAGGTGTTACTTGGGAGATTAAACGAAATAGAGCATATTCTTACCAGTGTCTGACATAGGGATACAGATTACTTCTCTATGGATAAAACATTTTCCTTTTCTGTCTTGATGAAAAATTTGCAAAATAGACACTGTTAAAAAAAATGGTGTTGTGGAGGAGGGGCCAAGATGGCAGAGTAGTCAGACGCTTCCTGTGGTCCCTCTTACAACAAAGACCTGAAAAAACAAGTGAATCAATTGTATATAACAATCTAGGAGCTCTGAACATCAAACGCAAAGTGGAGGAATTGGACTGAGTGGCAGGGGGAGGGAGAGACGGATCGGAAGCTGTGAGGAATTGCCAGACCTGACCCAGTGGGAGCCAACGCCCTTCAGGCCGGATCAGCTCATGCACGTGGTGACGCAAGCAGTGGCACACGGGAGACGTTTTCCACATGAGGAGAGGCCCAGCAGCAGAGTCTACTCAGCCATCCAGAACCAGTGAAAAGCAACGCTCAATCAGCTAAAGATAAGTACTTGCATCTGGCCTACTGTGCCAATCAAAAAACACCCCATTTGGGAAAAAACTCTCTCCTATTTACTTCCCACCACCAACTCTGCACTGCGTCCCGGGCCAGCTTCAGCGAATGCCGAGTCCCCTGGCCTGGAAGTAGGACCTGTAACGTGCCCTGAGCCATTCTCCCGGCCTTGAAGAGGGAACAAATTAACAAATGGGAAAAAATAAGCTGCTGGCTCCCCTAAACCAGGAACTCAGGGTTGGCACAACTCCTTTGCCTAGGTGCAGGCATAAGGGATCCATGGACTTCGAAGGCCTTTCACCCCTGCATAGACTCGTGTGGGCCCATTTCAACAGCGTAGGCCCTCATTACCACAGTACAACAGGGTATATACCTGAAGTCTAACTTCAACTGTTTCAGCTGTGAAGAGGCAGGTTCGTGACATTTGACACTGCTCTGCCCATTAAGCAGGTTCCTCACCTACCCACATCAGGGGCCTGAGGACTGGTGGCTCCACCCACGCCACCTAACTACCTGCAACAGGGATTCAATAATAAGTGGTGCCCCCCAGTCCTTACAGCCAACAGCATTGAGTGCTTAAAAAAATGGTGTTCCTTGTTTCTTAAATGTCAGTTTTATTGTAATTCAACAGTTGGAAACAAAAAAGGTCTTCCTCTGGGAACACAAGGACATATACTTTCCCATGCACCCCCCACCCCACTTCCTACACAATAGGGAACATTGTAGACACTTAGAAAAAAGTTAGTTCCCTCTTACAAATTAGTAAGAGAAATACTAGCACCATTGTTAATAAACGAGCAAAGGATATGAATAGATAAAGTGTAAAGAAAATAATAGATAAGGAAAATAAGCATGAAAGATGGTCCCACTCACAGATAACCAAACAAATGCAAGTTAAGAAGAATGGATCTCATATTTTGCCTACCAAATTAACACTTTTTTTTTTTTTTTTTTTTTTTAGTGAGAACGTTCAGTATTGGCCATAAGGCAGTGTAAAAGGCATTCTGATATAAGTAGTTTTTAAAATGAGTAAAAAGCTTCTTTGTAGTCTATTTGATGTGTCTACCATCAAATTTAAGGTATTTATACCATTTTCCTTGGTGATTTCACTTCTGACATTCAATCTTAAGGAAAGAATTCATCATGCAGTAGAAGTTTATGCACAAAGATGTTCATGTCAGTCTAGTTGTAGTAATCAAAAACCTGGAACTCAATAAAAAGGTAAATTAAATATGGGCAAGTTACAGCCTTATGGTGGTGACAGTGACTGCCATAAGTAAGCTGGTTGGCTGGTGACTGAGGAAGTTTTCTTGAGCTGAATGGTAAAAAGGACTTGCTTAGGAGGCAGGAATAATCATGCCTTGAGCATCTACCATATACAAGATGTATACTAGGAATGTTTTGTACATTACCTCTTTTCAGCCTCACACTTTATGTTACCTGTGGGACTGGGAAGGATAGTGAGGTAAGAGGTGTCAGGATGATGAAAGACAGCCCCCTACTCCTAGCACCCAGGCACCACTATTACATATGTTTCAAATCTCACTTTACACACAAGCGCTACTAGGTAGATGACACCACTCTCGTTTTGCATTCAAAGAAATCAATGCTCAGAGATGCCAATTAATGTGCCTGAGATGGCAGAGCTAATAAGTATCACAACCAGAATCCCAACGGGCTTTAATCATGTTCTGCCTCAGACCGAAGAGGTGGAGACTCAAGCTGTGAAGCCGTATCTTTCTGCTCTAATCCCTGGCCAACTTAGAGCAGCCATACCTGGACTGCTGGCTGCATGAAGTCCCACACGATGGGGAGGTCCTTGTGGCCCTACCACAATGTCCTTCCCATCTCTTAAACACTGACAAAGCAAAAACCCCTTCCTGTAAACACATCTTGGATTAAAGCAAATTAAGGCAGTGGTGGGTTCATATTTAACTCATTTCTATTAAAAACTGATGTAGACTGAACAGGTGAACTGTTCTCCTTTATATAAATTTTTTTTTTTAATTTAAAGAATATCACCATAGTTAATTCCTTAAAAGTTTGCAAGGGAAAATTTTACAGACATATATTTGCATGTGTCCTTAAGGCACAGGATGTGTTGATGTAGGAAGTACCCCATAAGGAAACACAGCTGTAATCACACTGTTCTCGTCCAGCATTTTAATCATTACTGGACTTGGTCCTTTTTCTGTACATCATATGGACTGCAGAAGTAAAGTTGCAACAGAATTGGAAACCAGAAATCTATGTCTTACAGGATTGTGTGTCTTAGTCTAGGTTCTCTGCAGGAGCAAAATCAGTGAAATGTGTATATAAATAGAGAGAGAGAGAGAAAGAGATTTACTTCAAGGAAATGCTTCACGTAATTGTGAGGATATGATTCATGAAATTGTTGAGACTGGCAAGTCCTAAGTCTGTAGGTCAGGTCGCAGGCTAGAGACCTCTGCTGGCTCATGGGATTGTAGGGACTGGCGAATCCAAAATCTGCAGATCAGGTGGCAGGCTGGAGACTTCTGTAGGCTTACATCCCAAGAACTGGAGGTCAGAAGACAAAAAGAATGCAGGGTCAAGAGAGATCGAGCTTTGCCAGAACATTCATTTACATTCTAGAGGTAAGCCACACTCCCAAGAAATCTCCCCTTTTGACTGATAGGTTGCTCATGTCAGATCACAAAATGGAAGATGACTACATTATAGAAGAGCACACGCCAAACCACTGAGAATCATAGCCCAGCCAAGTTGACCCATAATATTAACCATCAAATTGTGGCACCAACTTTTTTTAGTGCTTTTTCTCAGTTTTGTTGTAAATTGGGAACTCCGTCTCTCTGTTCATAGTTACAAATCTTTCTGTAGCCTGTGAGAAATATCTTAATAAATTTTTTTATATATAATAGAGAGAGGAAGGGAGGGAAGAAGAGTAAGAGATAAAAAGAGAAAAAATGGGAGAGAAAGAGAAAACAGAAGTCAACTGCTTTCAGATATATTCTAGACCATAAAGATCCTGGCTTCACTGCTATCTGAAGCTCTTGGCACAGTTGTTAGTCTCTGGAAAGTCCTCATTTCTGTCTTTTCCTGAACCCTGGCCTTTTACCCTGTCTTTCATTATTTAGTTCCTGTTCAAATGCTAGCCATTTATTTGGGAGGAACAATCTGTTCCTTTCTCTGTTTTGTCAGAAAAAGAAAAAACTGTTGTATTATTCCCACCAACACACAAGCATGATCTAGTGTCTGAAATCTTGCAAAACCCTCCTTTTAAAGCGAGAATATCCAAAGGAAGTTAAAAAGAGGGAAATAACCGCAGATACAAAGGAAGTTAAATCAAAAGACTACTTTTTCTTGCAAATATTTTCTTGCAAATATTCAACTTTATGCAAATATTTTTGAAAACTTGGATGAAACATATACTTCTCTAGGAAAATATAATTTACCAATAGTAATTGCAGTAGAGGAAGAGAATCTAAACAGATAAATTTTCTTATTAAAAAAATAAAAACAGATTATATTGTCAAAGAGCTATTCCTTAAAAAGTAGCTGGCCTAAGCAGTTTCGGAGATTAATTTTAACCAGTATTTACATAACAGATAATTCCAACTTCACTACTATAATTTAACATTGTTAGAGATACTAGTTAACATAGTTAGACCAGAGAAAAAAATGAAGCATAGAAATTGCAAAGGACTCTTCATGGTCTGAAATAAAAGCTTAAACACTGGTATAAAAAAAAAAAAATGCAAAGGAGAGGGTTTATTATCATTATTTTCAGTGGTTTAATACTTTACTTGGAAAACCCAAAAGAATCAATGGGAACATTGTTATAAATGATAAGAAAATTCAAGAAAGGAGCTGAATATAAAATCAATATAGAGAAATAAATGAACTTGTTACATGAAAAAAAATCAGAAAGATTGTATGGTATCATAAAAATAAAATGCCTATGAATTAACATAACCTGAAGAGTGTAAAAGACACATGAAGAAAAATCTAAAATACTACTGCATAACATAAAATAATTTCTGAGCAAATAGAAAAACGCAGCATATTCTCCAGCAGGAAAACTAAATCATAAAGAACTTAATTCTCCTGAAGTCAATCTATAAATCTAATGTGATTCCAATTTAAAAAAAAAAAAAAAAAGGATTTTTTACGATTCAGACAAGGAGATTTTTAATGCGGAAAAATAAGAAGCAAAAACATGCTAAAAAATGAATATAATCAGAGGACTAGCCACACCAGATATTAAAACATATCGCAAAGCTACAGTTATTAAAGAAGCATGATGTTGGCACATAAATAGAAATAGAAAGTCCACAAGGACATAATAAATGGTTTTGAGACAATTGACTAGCCATCAGGAAAAAACATAAAATTGGATTCACACCACACACCTCATACCAAATAAATTCCACATGGACCACAGATGTAAATGTAGAAAAATGATGGGATAATTTTTTAATAACCAAGAGTAGAAAAGACTTCAGTGTGAAAAGCAAACAATCAAAAACCTCTGAAACCAGAAAATATTGAAAGATTTGAGAAAGTAAAAATCAAAATTTTCTACATAGCAAAAATGATCATCCACAGTCAAAAGACAAATCACAAATTAGAGATATTCATTTGCAACTGATACAATAAAAGGAAAAAAGTAGATTGGAAAGTACCAAAGTGTCCACAGTTAGAGACAATACAGAGTCAATAACATAAATTATGGTAAATCCATGCAGCAGAATTCTATGCAACCAGGTAGAAGACTGTGGCACCTTCTTATGTGCTGATACAAAATGATTGCTAAAGGATATCATTAAGAAACAAAAAGATACAGTGCAGATCACAGTGTATAGTATGTTAGCATTTGTGTAAAA
>NW_004444269.1:907480-908455 GCF_000243295.1 Trichechus manatus latirostris
AGACACAATTAAATCAGAATTTCTGAGGTAAGATGGGCACTCATCTTGTAAAAGTTTCTCAGGGATATAGCCAGGGCTGAGAAATACTCAATGTCAACATAAAATAATAAATAAGACTTTCTGGAACCAAAAAGTATGATTTCCAAATATAAAAAAGTCGTAAATATAAAGTGTCACTGTCAAATATCATAGTAGTGGCCTGGAAGATAGGGGAATTAAATATCTCAAGATACAGGCCCAAAACACAAAGAGATGGAAAAATAAGGGACAATACAAGAGACTCAGATGATAGATGCAGGAGCTCTGACAAGTGCAGAGTGGAAATTCCCAAAGGATAACAAGGAACAGAGGGAGGAGAAATGTTACAGAAATAGCAGGGAAAATTTCCCTGACTTGAGGAAAAACTTTGAGTGAGAGACTAAAAGAACCCACCAAGTTCCAGATAGATGTATTATTATTATTATTATTAAAACGTTTTACACTTAAGCGTATCCCAGTACAATTTCTGAAATACAACAAAGAGGGGGGAAAAGATAACTTAGAAAACCTACAAATGAAAAATATTTTGAAATGAAAAATAATCACATCAGCATCAGGTCTATACACTAGCAGGAGAAAAGGACACAAAAACCACAAATTCTTGCAAATCGACTCAGATGTCACTTACTGTCAGGGTAAGAGCAGATTAAGATATCACCCACAAAGCCCATTAAAGGAAAATCCTCATAAAAATGCTCCATCAAACAACAAATGAACCATAACAGAGATCTCAAGAGTAAGGCAAGATAAAGAGTAAAGGGTGGAAAGCAGTGAAGGACACAACAAACGTAATTAACTACAGTGGATGATGATAACTTGCAATGGGACTGGGAACTGGGAACTTGTAATTTAAGTGATAAGTAAAGATTCTGGAAATAAAGGAGTTATATTTTCAGAGAAAAACTAATAACTGTCCAGAAACAGAAGACTTAACTA
>NW_004444269.1:930467-931888 GCF_000243295.1 Trichechus manatus latirostris
ACTGAGGATCATGGTCCATCAAAGTTGACACACAACCCTAACCATCATACCACCTCATGCCACAAATAACAGTGTCCTCTTTACTACTGGAAGCAGAGTCATCAACATCTTTAAAACTAACCAGACTTGAGAACCAAATTAGAAAATCTCATCCTTACAATTTTTGTATCTCTAAAACAACTCTCCTTACCAAATGTCTTAGGTTCGATTCTCCAGAGGAGCAAAACCAGTGAAGCGACTCTACATGTATATATATGTATATGTAGAGAGAGAGAGATTTATACTAAAGAAATGGCTCCTGCTTCGTAGAGGCTGACAAGTCCCAAGACCCTGGGTCAGGCATCAGGCTGGAGGCTTCTGACTCACATAGCTGCAAGGGCTGAAAAAACCAAGATCAGCAGGTCAGACAGCAGGCAGCTGGCTCACAGGCTACAGAGGATCACGAATCCAAGATGGGAAGGCAAGACTACAGGCTGCCGGCTCAAGTCACTAGAACTGAAGGTCAGGTGATGACAACACAAATGTAAGATCCAGAGTGAGCAAAAGCCAGTGAGCTTTGCCAGAATGCCTATATATGTTGATTGCAGGTCACAACCACAAAGGAACTCCCCTTACAACTGATTGGCTGCTCATAGCAGATCTCATCATGGAGATGATGACATTTTATCAGATCTCATAGCAGAGGTGATTACATTATAGCAGAGAAATCAGTCCAATGTCTGACAAATTACATCATTACATGACTGCCAAACCACTGAGATTCATTGCCTAGCCAAGTTAACACATAAGCTTAACCATCACGTTAGTTTTTTGTTGTTGTTGTTGGCTTGTTTGTTTTTTCAGAAAAGCCCTCCCTTGTTGAGTCTAGGAGGAATTGCCTGGCTCCTGGGCAGTCAGTGCCTGGGTTGGGGGACTGAAGATTTCATACCCAGACCTCCCATGAGTCCCCCTGTTTCAGCTCCACTTTTCAGCTCCCCTCCCTCCACCCTGGAATCTCTGAGTTCAGAGTCCTTTGGGCTTCTCTGGGCAGGTGGTCTCTGCTGGGCCCCAGGTGTGTATTCCAGGTCAGCGGTTCTCAGACTTGGCAGCACAGTGGGCTCACCTGAGTAACAAAGAAAATACTGTTCCCTAAGCACTGCTCCAGAGATTCTAGTGTGATTGGTCTGGGGTCTGGCTTTGCCTCACCAGGCAATCTCCTTCCATCTCTTTTGTCTTGCATACGTTTCTGGTCTGCATTAGCAGCTTCAGACCAGACCCCTCTCAACTCCTCAGGGGCTTTGCCCTTGCTCTGGCCTCTGCCCAGAAAGCCTGCTCCCCCTATACTCCTGCCATGACAGCACATTGCTTTCGCCTCCTCCCTTGCAGGTTCTCACCCATCTTCACAGTGATCTTTTCCCTGGAGCCTTGGTTATAATCACACC
>NW_004444269.1:933090-934406 GCF_000243295.1 Trichechus manatus latirostris
AAAGAGTTTAATTTTAGGGTCCTCTTTCTCACAGAAGACTGATCTTGGCATAGGGAAGGTCATAGCCATCCATCCCGCTGGTCTGTAGGTCAGCACAGTCCTCGGTGAGAAGGGCCTGGGAGGCCCATTGCTGAGCTAGACACCACTGACAGGAAAATGGACACACCTTGTATATACAGACATACAAAGAAAGTATGTGGGATTGAGCTGTACCCTTTCAGGCTGAGGGAAGGGCTGCCATGGCTTGCTGGGCTGTAAGAGCTGGTCTCAATCCCTCCCCTTACCTCAAATTCACCTCCTCTCCTCTGTGGCCATTCACACACCTCCACCCTCAACATTACTCTACCTCACCCTTCTCCAAGAATGATTCACAGGGAAGTTCAAGAAGACTCTCTCTGCCTCATTGGCCTCTCCAACCTGCCACCTCCCTCAGGGTCTCCTCCATCCACTGTCCATCCTACATGGTTCTAGAACGGTACTCCACTCAAGGTCTCTACAGCCCTGCTCACACCCGCAAGGGTCTCCTCTGTCCACTCCTCCATGGTCTCCAGCACAGTCCTTCCTCTGGGTCTCCCAGCCTATCCCTTCCCTGGGGTCACCCAGTACCTGACAATCTCAGTCTCCGTCTTCTTTCTCTTCCAGATCCACACTCCAGCCCCTAGGCTCACCAAAAGAACTGTGGCAAAGCCATTTGCTCTAAAGAGAACCTGGGGTCAAAGCCTGGTGTCAAATCTACTTCCCTCAAGCCTAGTGGGAAGGTGTGAGGGTGGGATACCCATGGCCTGGCCTGTCTCCAAAGTGGGCATCCTTGCTGCAGCCCCAATAGGGTCCTTCCTCCCTAGTCTCTACACACTGCCACTGCCCCTTTAATGACTTCCTCCAGGTCCACTGTCACATCTCTGCGCAGAGACCTAAGAGGCTCCCACTGACAGTGTGTGCCATTAATCATGCCCCACCCTGCCCCTCTTTCCCTCTCAGACCCCTGAATAGAACTGAATTCTAAGAGGGAGAAGGGATGGAATGAACCAGGGTTACCAGACCTCAGAGCATGTAGTACTCTCTGGCTGGGATGTCTTTCTTACACTGCCACGGAAAACTCCTATTCATTCCTCAAGGCCCAATCCAGGTGTTATCTGAAGGCTCTAGGGGAAAATCATTTCTTGTGTCTCTCAGCTTCTGGTAAAAAAAAAATAAAAAAAATAAAACACGCTGCCATCAAGTGGATTCTGACTCATAGCGGCCCTACGAGTGAGTATGAGTATGAGTCAGCTTCTGGTAACCCCATGCATTCCATGGCTTGCAGCTGCAGCATAACT
>NW_004444269.1:934808-936044 GCF_000243295.1 Trichechus manatus latirostris
AGGAGAAACTGCCTAGGGTTTAGGAAGATGGTGCTTCTCCACTAGGGTAATGGGATGTGAGAGTAAGACAGGGCTAGAGCCATAGAGCCATTTTTCTTAGCCTCAAGACAGCCCCTAACCCAGCCCATTTCCTAGACTTCTTTCTTTTCCTCCTGAAAACCTCCTTAAAGAGAAACAGCCACGGGCTGGCCAGAATCAGCTGAAACAAGTCCTGCCCTCCATCCTGGCATTCCAGGTGACCTTTAGCTTCTTAAGTGCTTCATGCAGGGTAAATTCTCCACCCCTGGATGGAGAACTAACATGCTAATGACAAAAATGACTAAGTTCCTCCTGCTTGGGGAAAGGAACTTGGGCCTTAGAAAATGTTTCCTCATTCTAAAACACCATTTTATAATCTGAAACTAATCCTGCCTGTATAAACAAGCCTCGAAAAGCTGCTTCAAGGCAGTCTTGGATGACGTGCAGCCCTGTCTCTCTACTTGTTAGGCCAACCAGTGACCTTTGCTTCTCCCCTACTTGGTCTCTGTCTTTTTGGCCCTGATGGAGTTACACCGAACAGAACACGGAGTTCCCAGCAACGGGAGCACTGAATGTTTTGGGGGCTGGAGAGAAAAGGCCAGGGCCTGAGGATCAGAAGGTGGTGGTGGAGTTTGAGGTACCTTGAGCCCTGGTGGCACAGTGGTTAAGAGCTACAGCTGCAAACCAAAAGGTCAGCAGTTCAAATCTACAGCCGCTCTTGGAAACCCAATGGGGCACTTCTACTCTGTCCTATAGGCTTGCTATGAGTCAACTCTACAGTAACGGGTTCTCAGGGGAGAGTATGAGGAAGTTTGAGGCAACCAGGAGACAGTGTTGTAGTTCTCTATTCCTGCTCTTTGGAGAAAGTAGGAGCAAGTCTCCTGGCTGTGATGAAGCCAATTGCCTATCAGCTTCTGTGGGGGTTTGGCTTTGCCTTGAATGTATAAGTACTTTCTGGGTGGCTGAAACAGTTAAGTGCTGGACAATTAACCATAAAGGCTGGAGGTTCAAAAGAAAGGTCTGACCATCTATTTGCAAAAGGTCACAGCCATTGAAAATCCTACAGAGTGCAGTTCTATTCTGAAACACATAGGGCCGCAATGAGTTGGAATCAAACAGATGGCAACTGGTTAGTTTGTTTGTTTTTGAGTGTATTCTAACAGGGAGCAGTACTGAAACATGGCAATGAGAAAGTTAATGACTGAAAAAAAAAAAAAA
>NW_004444270.1:0-1597 GCF_000243295.1 Trichechus manatus latirostris
AACTGTGAGGTTTAGCATCAGATATTTGTATTTACCAATGCATTAGGCAGAGATCTGTTTCTTTCTCAAGACAACCAATTGTTATGTGCTTTGCAACCAGGCACACTAAATTCTCTTGCATAACACTTGGATTGTTAGTTTCTTTATTCAAATCAGTGTGATAGTCTGTTAGATTGGAAGGCACAACAAAAGTGAGAGCAGTTTCCTATTAGAGTTAAAAAATATACTATCATGTCTTTGAGAGTGCAGGTGGGAAGATGGCTTTATCCATGTATCCTGAATTCTGAATTCTGATATTCCAATGAGAGTTCTAACTCCAAATATTATTTTTCTTTATCCCTTCATATAACCTCAGGAAGGCACAGAGTAGAATTTGGGGCAAGTAGCAGTAAGAGAATGAGGCCCTGGGTGGTACAAATTGTTAAGTGCTCGACTACTAGCTGAAAGATTGGAGGCTTGAACCAACCCAGAGGTGCCTCAGAAGACAGGCCTGGTACTCAGTTTCCTAAAAGTCATATCCTTGAAATCCCTATGGAGCAATTCTACTCTGTATACAAGGGGTCACCAAGAGTTGGGATTGACTCAAAGGCAACCAACAACAACAACAGGAAAGAGAGTTCAAGATGGCGGATACCCTCTCTATTTCAGTCAACCCTTCTCCGGAGATCATTGCAATGAGGACAACGAGGAAGCCTTTTCAAGTTACCCAATTCAACTCATCTAACGACTATTTCAAAAGAGTAAGAAAAAAAAATATCTATTATTTTCCTGTTTCCAATTTCATTGATCTATGCTCTATTTTTTTATTTGTTTCTTCTACTTACTTCAGATTTAGTTGGCTCTTCTTTTTCTAGTTTTCTAAGGTGTAAGCTTAGATCATTGATTTTAGATCTTTCTTCTTTTCTAATAGATGCATTCAATGCTAGAAATTTCTGACTGAGCTCTGTTTTGTAATATCTCATGAATTTTGATAAAGTGTACTTGTCATTTCATTTACCTCAACATATTTTTAAAATTTCTTTTGAAAATTTTTCTTTGACCCATGTGTTATTTGGAATTGTGTTGTTTTCTCCAAATATTTTTTGGATTTTTCAGCTGTCTTATTGTTATTGATTTCTAGTTTAATTCCATTATAGTCTGAGGGTATATTTTGACTTATATTCTTTTAAATTTGTTACAGTGTACTTTATGGCCCAGGGTATAGCCTATCTTGTTGAACGCTCCGTGTGAGCTTGAGAAGAATGTGTATTCTGTCCTTGTTGGATGAAGTTTCTGTAAATGTCAAGTAGACCCAGTTGATTAATGGTGTTGTCATTGATTGATGGCCAAGTATATTCTTACTGATTTTCTGCCTATTGGGATCTGTCAGTTATTGATAGAGGAGTGTTGAAGACATAGTAATTGATTTGTCTATTTATTTCTCCTTGCACTTCTATCATTGTTGGCCTCCTGTACTTTGACAATCATTTAGATGCATACACATTCAGGATAATTATGTCTTCTTGGAGCACTGACCCATTTATCAGTATGTAATGCTCTTCCTTATCCCTGATAATTTTCTTCTAGCAGGAATGTCAACCCAGAATTATCAATGATA
>NW_004444270.1:3473-5306 GCF_000243295.1 Trichechus manatus latirostris
GTCCTATAGGATTTTACTTTAAACTAAGCTGAGAAACATCATATGGCTGTGTTACATCCTGCTTCTTGGAGCTGAGGATAGCTTCCAGCTGACGGCATACAAGGACCTCAAGCTAAAAGTCGGTAAGCAATGGGCTCCTCAGTTCAACAGCCGCAAGGACTTGAATTTGGCCAGCAACTACTTGATCTTGGAAGTGGATCCTGACCTAGTTGAGCCTCAGATGGGATCACAGACGTGACCAACACATTGCTGCATTGTGAGACCCTGAAGCTGTTTTTATCCAATTTTTATTGCCTACCAGTTCTAGCCAAGACATTTTATAATCTACAACTAGTTTAGAAGAAATAGATTATAAAACTATTTCTTAGGTTGTTTCTTTTATTAAAGTATATATATTTTTTAGAGATTCGCATTAGACATAGATATTGTACTGGGGCAATTATTTTTTCTTTATTATTTATCATATTTCATGGTATTATTTGTTGTTTATCATATGTCATGGTGTTATTTCTTATTTATTAATAAAACCCGGTATGTTGTTGTTGTTAGTTACAATCCAGTTGGCCCTGACTCATGATGACCTGATGTACGACAGAACAAAATGTTCCCCAGTTCTGCTCTATCTTCAAGATGTTGATATGCTCCAGACATTGTTTAAGCCACTGCATATTTTGAGTGTCTTCCAACCTAGGGGGCTCATTTTCCAGGACTATATAGGGTAATATTCTGTTGTGATCCATAGTGTTTTCACTGACTAATTTTTGAAAGTAGGTGGCCAGCCCTTCCTTTTTAGTCTGTCTTAGTCTAGAAGCTTTGCTGAAATCGCTCCACCATGGGTGACCCTGCTGGCATTTGAAATACCCGTGGGTAACTTCTAGCATCATAGCAACACATAAGCCACCACAGTGTGACAAATGATAGATGGTTAGTGGTTACCTAGTATATCAGATATTATTCCTTTATAGCAGAGAAGGAAACTGAGGTTTATAAAAATGAAGCAACTTTCCTAAGAAAACTGACCTTGGAATTGGTAAAGAAGCCAACCTAGAAATAGTAAGGGAAACTATTCCCAAAGAAGACAAGTGTTACTTTTCTTGTAAGACAAAGCAAGCAACTATCATTAAGAAACTTTAGACATCGAAGGAATGAAATGAAAACCAGGCTTTCTCTTCTGGATTAAACAAGTTTGTTAGGTCAACAGAGAAACAAGTTTCAGCATAAAAGTCATCACAGCAGTTGAAATGACACCATCATCTTTATGAAAAGAGAACTGTGAGTTCAGTGGTGAATTTCAGATTCTCCCACCTCTGGCGAGGCAAATTTAGAGAATTTGTAGGTTAGATTGCAGGTCAACAACAGATCGTATTAGACTTCCATGAAGTCAAACAACCATCACCCAAGGGAGAGGCATAGAGCATGTGACTTTCAGAATTGGTGAATCATGATGTCACAGGTATAGAGTCTCCTGTGGCTTTCTCAATAGTAGTAGCCAAAGCCAGAGCCATACCCATAGCCACAGCCCAGTCCATGGAAGCCACAGCCATAGCAGGAGCCATAGCCACAGTCCAAGCCTCCATATCCATAGCCCAGGCCTCTGTAGCCACAGCATCTGTAACCACGGCCCCCACAGTAGTTTCTGTAGTAGCTGCAACACATGGTGTTGGTTGTCGAGGTTGTCCTTGGGTAGAGAAGGAGTGTAGGTGACTTCAGTCTGGACAATTCACCCTGCAGAGAGCCTTTTATATGCCTTCAGTGTGGGTGGGACCAACCACACGTGCTCATGACCTTGGCTACTTTTACGACTAATATAATTATTGTGTTGTTTCAAGACCA
>NW_004444270.1:6610-7863 GCF_000243295.1 Trichechus manatus latirostris
ATTTCTTCATCACAAATGGCAAACTAGTGACTTTATAATAAACCTAGTGAACTCACTTTAACAGAATGATCAACGTTAACATCATCAATATTGGGATGTGCATTCTCGGTATATTGCGCTGATCAGGAAACAGCATCGCTTCAATGACTTTCCTGTCAAAAATTCACAACCCCAAACTACTCATGGAGAGAGAACAAGAAAGCCTAACTTTTGGGACATTATAACAAAACTAGCAAACTGTCTATACTCTCAAAAAATATGACGGTCATAGAATTTAAAGAAAGGCTGAGGAACGGTGGAGATTACTTCTCTATCTTCATTGTGCTCATACCCACAGAAACATTTAGCTCAACTGACCATTTTCTATTCTCTTTAAAGCTATTTTTTATTGCATTTTTCTGTGGTCCTTCATAACACATTGGTTTTGTTTGCTTCCAACCTGACAAACTGCTTCGCTTTAGAATCTTTCTTTGACTTTTCTTTTAGAGTTTGATTTCAAAATACCAGAGTGACTAGGGCTCTGTGTTGGTCACTTTTGTAGATTCCATCCAAGCTCATTTTTGGTGGATCACACTCAGTATTAGAGCTCTAAATAACATCTATTCCCCAATCTATCCAAATTTATACTACAGGCCTGAATTTTTTAATTTTTACCTGTGTTGTTTTGAGTATGCAAAGGCATTCGACTATGTGGATTATAACAAAATATGAATAATATTGCGAAGAATGGGAATTCCAGAACACTTATTTGCGCTCATGAGGAACTTGTACATAGACTGAGAGGCAGTCGTTTCAACAGAACACGGGGATATTGCGTGGTTTAAAATCAGGAAAGGTGTGTGTCGGGCTTATATCCTTTCACCATACTTGTTCAATCTGTATGCTGAGCAAATAATCCAAGAACCTGGACTATATGAAGAAGAATATGGCATCAGGATTGTGGGAACACTCGTTAACAACCTGCAATATGCAGATGACATAACCTTGTTTGCTGAAAGTGAAGAGGACTTGAAGCACTTAATGATGAAGATTAAAGACCACAGCCTTCAGTATAGATTACACCTCAACATAAAGAACACAAAAATCCTCACAACTGGATCAATAAGTAACATAATGATAAACAGAGAAAAGATTGAAGTTGTCAAGAATTTCATTTCACTTGGATCCACAATCAACACCCATGGAAGCAGCAGCCAAGAAAGAAAAAGATGCATTGCACTGGGCAAATCTGCTGCGAAAGACCTCTTTAAAGT
>NW_004444270.1:9140-9833 GCF_000243295.1 Trichechus manatus latirostris
ATAACTGTACCTGTCACAGTAGGTTCTTAATGAAAATTTGATAAATGAGTGAAAAAAATGAACAAATGAAAGAAAATGCCTTAACCTTCTATACTCGAATTCCAGATAGAACAATCCCCTTCTTTGTTCTATTTCTAGAATACCTATGGATAAATTCATGCACTCTGGAATATCACATGCAAAATATATCACTGTAATTTTTTTTTCATTTGTGATTCATAGCTTTTTTTTGAATGTTAAGTTGGCCTATGTGCACTAAAGTTTATCTACTTATATACTACTGTGATTAATTCCATATATATATCTCTCTGGCTATCTGGTTTACTCTTCTTTTATTGATGTACTTATGATGCTTTCGAGAATTTGGAATGGTATGCATTTTAAAATAAACAAATACATTAAATATATTAACAAATTTGTCTTAGTTATCAAGTGCTGCTCTAACAGAAATACCCCAAGTGGATGGCTTTAACAAAGAGAAATTTATTTTCTCACAGCCTAGTAGGCTAGAAGTCCAAATTCAGGGCATCAGCGCCAGGGGAAGACTTTCTCTATATGTCAGCTCTGAAGAAAGGTCCTTGACATCCATCTTCCCCTGGTCGAAATGCTTCTCAGCCACAGGAACCCTGGGTCCAAAGGACGCGCTCTGCTCCCGGTGCTGCTTTCTTGGTGGTATGAAGGTCCCCTGTCTCT
>NW_004444270.1:11626-12610 GCF_000243295.1 Trichechus manatus latirostris
GGGTTATTTTCTTGTGAGGCACTAGATACATTCAGAGAGTTATTTACAACATCATTGCTATTGGCTGTCAAAATTGGACCAAATCTAATTGCTGACTCCCATGAGTTGGGACTGAACTGACTAATGAAATTTCCCACCAATTAGGGGGAAAATTCTTTAACATTTTGTCATTTTCATATGTTAATGTACATCTAATGTTAAAAATTTCATGTGGGAAAATTTCTAATTTTGCTTTTTAATAAAGCTAATCAGTTTCACACACGTGGTGCTTATCGTGTATATTCATCCCTCGCCATCATCTGTGTGTGAGTGTGTGTGTGCATGTGTGCATACATGTGTGTGTGTAGAAAAAGAGAGGCAGAGACAGAGACAAACTGCTGCTTTGTCAGCTATTTCAGTAAATGATATGGCAAAACAGACCAGCTATGTCTGATGATTCTTTCCAATCTGTGTCTGTGTAAAAGTATTTTCATGTGCAGCTCAGACAGCTACTATACTCTACATTGATCTAATCCAAGTCGAACTTTGGGAAAATTCAATGTACGACCCAGGTCATTAGCAAAAAACTACAGCACAGTTACTACTGCCCATCACAACATTCTATTTTCTACTGCAATTTTTTCCATCCTGATGGTCTACATTTAAACATGTGCCTCTAGACAGATACTATTCCACCCCTACATCATGTATTCTGGCTTCTCCTTTTCACTCACAGATAAAAATCCGCTATAAAAAGCTGGTTGATGTACCTGATAGTCCTATGTTCAAGAATGAAATGGAACACTTGAAGATCAATATCCTAGGCAATTAGTAAGCTGAAGTGGACTGATAATAGCTATTTTGAATCAGACCATCATATATATGGTCTACTATGCAGAGAATGAAATATTGAAGAGAAATGGCATTGCATTCATTGCCAAAAAGAACATTTCAAGATCTATCCTGAAGTGCAATGGTGTCAGTGATAGAATAAAAATGATGTGG
>NW_004444270.1:13436-32637 GCF_000243295.1 Trichechus manatus latirostris
GGATAGTAGTGAAGGAAGATACCCAAGTTGCACTGAAGATATTGGGGAAAAACAAGGCTCCAGGAACTGACAAAATATCAATGGATATGTTTCAACAAATGGATGCAACACTGCAAGTGCTCACTTGTTTATGCCAAGAAATTTGGAAGACAGCTACCTTACCAACCGACTGGAAGAGATCCATGTTTGTGCCCCTCCCAAAGAAAGGTGATTCAACAGGATGCGGAAATTATAGAACAATGTCATTAATAGCACACACAAGTCAAAATTTGCTGAATATAATTCAAAATGGTTGCAGCAGTACATCGACAAGGAGCTGCCAGAAATACAAGCTGGGATTCAGAAGAGGATGTGGAACAAGAGATATCATTGCTGATGCCAGATGGATCTTGGCTGAAAGTAGAGAATACCAGAAACCTGCTTACCTGTGTTTTAATGACTATGCAAAGGCATTCGACTGTGTGAATCATAACAAATTATGCATGACATTGCAAAAACGAGAATTCCAGAATTCTTAATTGTGCTCATGGGGAACCTGTATATAGACCAAGAGGGAGTCGTTTGAAAAGAACAAGGGAATACTACGTGGTTTAAATTAGGAAAGGTGTGCACGTCAGGGTTGTATCTGTTCACCATACTTATTCAGTCTGTATGCTGAGCAAATAATCAGAAAATTTGGACTATGTGAAGAAGAACACAGCCTCAGGATTGGTAGAAGACTAATTAATAGCCTACGATACGCAGATAGCACTACCTTGTTTGCTGAAAGTGAAGAGGACTTAAGACACATACTGATGAAGATCAAAGATTACAGCCTTCAGTATGGATTACACCTCAACATAAAGAAAACAAAAATCCTCACAACTGGACCAATGAGCAGCATCATAATAAACAGAGAAAATACTGAAGTTGTCAAGGATTTCATTTTACTTGGATCCATAATCAACACCCGTGGAAGCGGCAGTCAAGAAATGAAATCATGTATTATATTGGGCAAATCTGCTGCAATAGACCTCTTCAACGTGTTAAAAAAAAAAGATCTCACCTGGAGGACTAAGGTGCACCTGACCCAAGCCATGGTATTTTCAATTGCCTCATATGCATGTGAAAGCTGGACAATGAATAATGAAGACCAAGGAAGAACTGCTGCCTTTAAATTATGGTGTTGGTGAAGAATATTAAATATACCATAGGCTTCCAGAAGAAGTAACAAATCTGTCTTGGAAGAAGTACAGCCAGAGTGTTCCTTAGAAGCAAGGATGATGACTCTTCATCTCACATACTTTGGACGTGCTATCAGGATGAACCAGTCCCTGGAGAAGGGCATCATTCTTGGTAAAGTAGAGAGTCAACAAAAAAAAAAAAAGAAAGACCCTCAAGAGATGAATTGACACAATGGCTGCAACAATGGGCTCAAAGTTAGCATAGATTGTGAGGATGGCGCAGGACTGGGCATTGTTTTGTTCTGTTGTACGTAGGTTGCTATGAGTCAGAATGGACTTGATGGCACCTAACAACAATGACAACAAAAATAAAGCTGTAATGTGTACCTCTTAGTCCCATAATCCCACTGTGAAGAGTGCATCACCGTGTGGTCTTTCACAATGAGTCTTTTGAGGGTGTTCTGCTATGATCTTCTGTCAGAAGCTCGGTTACCATTTATCATAAGGGTGATGGGTAGGAAAACATCATGCAAAGCACATACTGAATAACACTGTATTGTCATGGCAGTCTATTTGACCCTCAGTAAAGCTCCTTCTGATGACTTTGCACTTTATTCTATTCATTTATTATTATTAATAGCAATGACAGTAAAACATAAAAAACAATGGCTGCTTTTTTATTTAACACTATTATAGTTGGTCTACCAATGACAAAGTATTCAACTGAATATCTCAAATTTCTTAAAAGAAAAGATGACTCTGCATCAAGCTCAGTGCCCAACCAGGACCTTCCTTATTTTTATATTGTTCCCTTAAGTGTATCACTCCAGTTCCACAAGACCACCAAAAACCTTGGTGGTTTTTCTGTTCCACACTAGCCACCCCTCAACCAGATGGATTGACAAAATGGCTGCAACAATGGGCTCAAGCATAACAACGATTGTGAGCATGGTGCAGGACCAGGCAGCGTTTCGTTCCGTGGTGCGTAGGGTTGCTATGAGTTGGAACCAACTTGATGGCACCTAACAACCACAAACATTGGTTTATTAGATATATCTACATTTGTAAGATTTTAACGAACACCTTAAGGATTGCAGTATACATCTTAATTTACCACACTGTGCTATTTACCACATTGTGTGGTAAATTAAAACACCATACTGTGCCAAAATTAATATTATACCACTTAATACACAATATAAAGACTTTACAGCCGTATATATTTCCCTCTCATTCTTTGATATTATTATCATAAATTTTACTTCTATATGTGTTTCAAACATCATAAAACATGTTCATATCATTTAAAGATATGAGAAACTGAGAAAATTTTTTTTTAGTTTACCCACACATGGGTTATGATAAGCTGTATTCTGATATTCTTTGTGTTCATGTTGCTTGGTGCTTGTAGAACTTCTTCAGTCTTGGGTTTATAGGATTTTGTTTGCATGTGTGTGTATGTGTGGTAAATATATATGTGACAAGTCACTTGCTATTTCACCACTCTTCACATGTAAAATTCAGTGATGTTAACTATGTTTATCACGTTGTTCAACCATCATCATTATCTGTTTCCAAATTCTTCCACAACCTTTAAGAGAAGCTCAGTGTCCCCTAAGCAATGAGTCTTCTTTTTCCCCTTCCTCCTGCCTACACTGGTAACCACTAACGAACTTTGGTCTCTATATATTCGCCTATTCTAGACATTTCCTATAAATGACATCATACACTATTTGTCCTTTTGTGACTGACTTATTTCATTCAGCATAATGTTTTCACGTTTCATCCATGTTATAGCATGTATCAAGACTTCATATATTTTGATGGCTGTCATGGATTGAATTGTGTCTCCCAAAAATGTGTGTAGCAACTTGGCTGGGTCATGATTCCCAGTATTGTATGATTGTATAATCTGACGTGATTTCCTTATGCATAGTAAACTCTATCACTATGATGAGTTATATGTGATCTCCTTATGTGTTGTAAATTCTATCACTGTGATGAGGTTATGCTGATGAGGTTTACAAGATTAGATAGTGTCTTAATCCAATATCTTTTGAGATATAAAAGAGAGAAGCGAGCAGAGAGACATGGGGACCTCATACCACCAAGAAAGCAGTGCTGGGAGCAGAGCGTGTCTTTTGGACCTGAGGTGCCTGTGCAGAGAAGCTCCTAGACCAAGGAAAGATTGATGACACAGACCTTCTTCCAGAGCTGACAGAGAAAGCGTTCTCTTGGAGCTGATGCCCTGATTTGGACTTGTACCCTTCTGGACTGTGAGAGAATAAACTTCCCTTTGTTAAAGCCATCTACTTGTGGTATTTCTGTTGGAGCAGCACTAGATGATTAAGACAATGGTTAACATTCCATCGTATGTATGTACCATATTCTATTTATCCATTCATTTGTTGGACATTTAGGCTGTTTCCACCTTTTGGCTATTGTGAATAGTGCTGCAATAAACATTTGTTTACAAGATATAGTTTTTATCAACTTTGGAAACGTTTCAGTTATTCAAATATTTTTATAAGCCTCTCTTCTGAATACATAAAAGTACATAGCATTCTACTCAATATTGTTCTACTGATAACTAATTATTACTTTTTTTATTTTATGTTTACTTTTTCCTCTTTTTCTTTAAATTTTGATAATCAGTATTACATTATCTTTAAACTCACTGATCTTTTATTCTCTAGGGTTTAATTTTATTTTAATCCCATCCAGATATTGTAAATTTCAGATGTCGAATTTCAGTTTTATAACTTTCATTTATCTGCTAATTTTTAACTATTTCTTTATATTATTGAGCATCATTATAATAGCTTTTTTTAAGGTCTTAATGTGCTCATCCCATCATCTCTGTCATACCTGAGTTTGCTTTAATGGACTTATTTGGTTTCCTGACTATAGGTCTTTCTTTTTCTACTTCTTTCCTTGCCTAGTCATTTTATAATGCATGCCAGACAGTGTTAATTATACATTGTTCAGAGTGTGAATTTTCTTCACTTTCTTTAAATAGTGTAGGAGTTTGTTTTGAAATGCAGTTATTTTACTTGTGCATCACCTTAATTCCTTCAAAACTCGGTGGGTCTAATGTAATCTTTAGTGCTAGTTTTCCCAAGTACTAAAGTGTTTCCCTTTCTGGGGTATCCTTAATGCCCTGCATTTTCAGTAAAGTATCACTACTCTGGATGGTGAAACTCAAATGTCTCCCAGTCTTGTAAGAGCTCTGGGAATTATTAACTTACAGATTTGAAGTTGTTTTTTGCCTAAGCTCACGGAGTTTTACTCTACATTTTAGCAGTTTAGTGTTCAACAACAGAATCAGGAGGATCTCTGCACAGACTTCAAGAATCCTTTCTATGTGTATCTCTCTTTTCTCTCCTACTCTGACCTACAAACTGCAGCCACTTCAGCCTCTCTCAACTGTAATGTTTTTCCTAAACACAACAAGATCATTGTGTCATGCTTGGGATCCCCCTCCCTAAAATATGGGCCAGAAAGAATTGCAGGCAGAAGGCTTAGGTGATAGGAGGGCTTATATAGTTTGATTCCCTTTGTTACAGTATTGTAATCCTGAGCTGAATGTTGTACAATTTTGGAAAACAATTATGTCATATATTTTCTTTAGTTTAATATGGTGGGAGGGCAAATCTAGTACTAGTTACTCTGATGGGGCTGAAAGTGAAAATATCTCTTTTATGTACTTTTTAAAAAGGACATAGATTTTTGTTGTCTTTGAAACAAAATCATATTATGTTTTAAGTGAAAAGTAAGTTGAATAGCAATGCATACATTTATCCCATTTTATAAAGAAAAATATATAGTACCTAGCATTCGTTGCTGAATACGATGTGATTGATTCCTTCAATAGTAACGAGATGGGCTTCTTAGAACAAGAGAGAAAAAAAGTCAAAAAATTATTTTTGTCATTTTTATTAATATACTACTTCTTATAAATATCTAGCTTGCTCTCTCATTAAACTAAGACCTCTGCATGGAGGTTAGTTTCCCAAATGTGTCTAGAGTAGAAGCAGGATTTCTCCTCCATTGGTGAAGGCTATTCAACAGATTGGTTTTCAAACTGTGCAGCTGAGTCTCTGCACGTTACGTGAGCTCATGTTCTGAAGAGTGGCATTTTTCACAACCTCCTCATTACCTTTTCTTAAAACAGATGTTGTGTGCCCTTGCTAACATCTAATTTGAGCTCTCTCACTTTGTTTGGTATTCCAGCAAGCATTTTTTTTTTCTCTAATAGACACACACACAAAAAAAGTTAACTGCAGGTGTTACATTTTCTTCTCCTCCACAGTTTTCAGTCTTCTGGGAGAATGAGGTACACATCTTGGAGTAGCATACTATTCAACAAGAGAAAATTGTCACAGATGCTCAAATGAAGCAGAAAAACAGGGTTCCAAGTGTTGACAGGAGGCGTCCATTCCCAAAGGGATACTTCCTATATGTTCCCTAATACCGGACTGATGTAAAAATCATGAAATGTTTTAGAATATTGCATACAATCATTAAATTATTTTTTCAGGAAAATATTGATAGCATAAGAAAATATCACCTAAATAATACCAAATGGACAGTACAGCTTAAAAAATATTGTATAAAACAGTTTTAAAATATGTTAAAATACAAACAGAAAAATATAGGAAGTTACACAATAAAATATCAACATTAATTATTGCAGGGTTATGGAATTGTGTAAGGATTTTATTTCCTTTCCTGTAATTTCTAAATTTTCTAAACTAAATTTGCAATATTTCTATTAATTATAAATTATATTTATTTAAAACAAAATAACCTGTAAATCAACCTTAACTTTTTATTTGGGTTGAAGTTAAAACATCATTACATACCAGAAAGAATACCTGTAATCATACTCAACTTGATGATATCCTCCTCATTGCTTCTACCAGTTTCTATGTTAGTATAATCTGACATTAGCAAAACAATGCCAAATTTTCTTATTTCTTTTACTTACAATGGTGATCCTTGGAATTTTATGTTCAGTAATAATTTTAAAGCCACTAAAATATATATGTTCTGTTCATTCTCTCTTCCCTCCATAAACTAGCATCCAAGAAATAATATTAAAGAAATTGTTTTTTGAGGAAGTATGAAGTTAAAGACATAAAGTCTTTTAAAGTAATTTAATCCTTAGTAGTTCATGAATTATTTCTAGATACTCAGTTATAGCATACTCATATCTGACACATGAAAATAAAAAAAAAACGAAAAACAAAGCACAGTAGTGCATTCTACTTTACAATTTCTTCATCTAAAATTACAAGTTTATCTTCTGATTTCCAGATGGTTACAAACAATAATTTTACCAAGTATTTTGTACTACATATTATGGGTCAATATTTTTCCACCTTCCAATGACATCTTTCTCCTCTGCCTACCACCTTGACCTAAAACTGCTGACACATAGTTTCTTTTTTGATACCTTAACGTCCCAGCTCTTGTAACAATTTCTACACTAGCTTTGCTAAAGTAAAAACAATTTCAAAATCACAGCAGATTACAAAAGCAAATCATTTTTTCTCATCACATTGCCTGTGTGAGTCAGCTGTTGTGGGTCGGCTCTTCAAGATTTCTCATTCTGGGACCTAGGCAGAAGGAACAACCCCTGTTGAGGACCTGCCCTTTTTGTGGCAAAAGGGAACTACAGGTTAGCTGGCCATTCTGTGATGTCTTTTAAAAGGTCTCTTCAGACGTGATGTAAATAACAGCTACTCATATTCCTTAATCAAACATAGCATGTGGCAGACCCAATAACAGTGGAGTTGGGAGGTATAACGCTATTACAGGGAAGAGGAAAGAATCGTTGGGAACAACAATACCTTTACCACACTAACCATTGATGGGCAGCTGCAAGTGTGAATCTATTCAAAATCTCATCCAAATGCACTCACAATGAGGTGACCTATACGCATCATGCTGCAGGCTCATAGTGTCCACTTAAAAGCAAATATTCCAGTCATCTGAGCCTCTAGTGCTTGCCAGTCTGCTCTGGGCTTCCTCCTCTCTGATCTAGTCTCCCGCTGCCACCTTCTCTTCCAGCCCTTTCTACAATGACTTATGGTATTCATACCCACTGACACACAACTCCTAAGTGGGTAGCACATGCAAAATTCTTGGCTAGGTAGAGGGCAAGGCTTCAAGACCCCATAGTTTACTCCTAATGACACATAAAATGATAATGACAACCACAATAATAATACTAACAATAATAATAAGTGTTAACAGCTACATAGTACTTCCTACGTGCAAATCTCTCTTCTAAGTGCTTAACCTATGTAAATTCGTTTCATGCTTCTACACCAATCAAAAAAAGAAATGGTCCAGATGAAACAGATTAGCATCCTGAAATAGGACAGGGAGATGGGGTATGGCCATTTTGTTCTCTACCTTTAATGTGTGGCCCTTAACACACTCAGTCTCACTTGCTGCCTTTTTTTTTTTTTTTTTCTTTTTTTCGGTCATATATATATACCCTGGTGGCACAGTGGTTAAGAGCTGTGGTTGTTAACCAAAAGGTCGGCAGTTCGAATCCATCAGATGCTCTTTGGAAATGCTATGAGGCAGTTCTACTCTGTCCTGTAGGGTAGCTATAAGTCGGAATCGACGTGATGGTGATGGGTTTTTTTGGGTTTATACTTAGTCAAAATGGAACAAAAAGGAGAGCAGCAAGAGAATAGAATAATATTATTTCGTTGAGTTTCCTGGTAGTTAATAAAGATGATTTTTTTCTCTGACTGGGACACTGTTATCAGACTTCCCATCCAGGTCCCTGTTTGCTTTACTTCTCTGACCCAGTATCTTGCCATTCTTTCTGCTATCTGTCATTTCCCCCCATCCCAGTCTGTCCCTCAAATGCTCGAAGACTATGGCACCTGGATCCAAATTCTATTTTTACATTTAGTACATTGACTTATCATGTAGACAACCATTTAAGCCCCTCATCACCTCCACTCTACTTTAGCAAGTCACTTCAAGGTTCATATTTTATATCTTGTCAACCTCAGACAGCACTTCTTTTCTATAAATGAAACCCAACACACTTAAATAGCTTATTCTTCCACTTCTTCACACCTCTACAACCATGCTGTTCCCTCTACCTAATAAGATCAATTATTCCTCTATACCACTTTCTTTTTTTTCACTAATCAGTTAAGTTATTCCATTAATTTCCCATCTTTGCTTTGATTTACTCCTACTTTCCAGGCATTATCATTAATAGTGCCACCCTCCACATTCAGGTGTACCGGTCTGGACAATAATTCTCTAGTGTAGGTCTTCTCTTCATCACACTTCTAGCAAGCTCCCTTCTCCTTCTATCCCTCTGTAAACCTTCAGCTGTGCATTAATTCAGGTCTCCAAACTCGGGCTCCGAACTCCTTCTGGAGACAATCCCAGAAGTACACGGGGTGGTGCCACCACATATTTACAGCATTCCCCTCTTGGCTGAGTCTTTGGTGCCACCCGATAATCCTTTCACTTGTTCTCAGGCCTCTTTCTTTATTACTTTCACTACAGTGATTCCACTTCTTCACCATTCTCCCAGAAGCCTTTCTTCACTGCTTATTTCTGCCCTCCTCTGCCTCTAACACTTGCCCCTTATTTCATGGAGAAAAGAGAGCCTATCAGGGGAAACTCTATCAACTCCCGCACCCACACACAAACTTATCTACATTTGCACCTGTCTTTTGGCCTTTTATCTTTGTCTCAGAGGAAACCATATCCTCCCTCCTGTCCAAAAAATCATTCTTCCACTTTGCTCTAAATGCCGTCTCCTTCAATGCCTTGCTTGATGAATTATCCCATCTACTATATTTTCAACATCTCTTTTTCCCACTGACACCTTCACCTTAGTCTATAAACATGCTCATGTCTTCTAATATTAACAAGTCTGGCTCAGCACCAGCTCTCCCTTAAGCTAGCTTTCTTTTTTTTTAAATCTAATGTTTCAAGTTATTTTCTCCCTAAGCCTCCCATTCAGCCTTCAGCCCCCTCTAACTTGTTTCCTGTTCTCACCACAACACAAAGTTGTTCGGGTCACCAACAACTTATCAACTACACAGTGTCCTTGACACAGCTCATTTTTGTCCTCTTTACAACACGTAGAGCTGGTGATCACTCCCTTCCTTGGCTTCCATGATACGCTGCTCTTGACAAGGTTTCTTCGCTCTAACAGTGCTGCCTACCAGTCCACCTGTAAGGCTGTTCTCCCTCTGTCAGCTGGAGGTCTGTCCTTGCTCTCTGCCTCCATAGCTATAACAATAGCTTTGTGGAAGAGAATCAGCATAAAGCCTGTTCCCAGAAGGTGAAGGTCAATTATAGCCCCGCTTTCCCACTTCTCCATCATTTCTGACGCCAGCAGCTCATAAGGCACTCTTTCTCTCTCTCCATCCCTAGCCACCTGGGGCAAAGTCACACCTTACAAGTTAAGAGGACCATCCTTGGGTTTGTTAAATTGCTGGAATGACTCAGAACTCATGTAAGATACTATCCTTACAACTACCAGTTTTATTAAGTAAAAGGATATAAAGTAGGATTGTCGTAAGGAGGAGACTCATGGGCAAGGTCTGGGGAGGTTCCTAATGTGGACCTGCTATGTCTCAGAAAGGGCATGTCACCCTGCCTTCACTGATCAGGAAGCTCTCTGAGCTTTCGTTTTTCCAGGCTTTTATTGGCCAGTCCTAAATAATAGGCTAAATGATGCCTCCTGAGGCTAATAGATATAAGCCTCCTAGGTGAGTCTTTTTGGTCTAACCAGCTCCATGCTGGGAAGTCCCAGACTAAGATACCCCAGTTACTCCTCAGGTTACTTCTCTGGAGCCAAGGACAAAATCCTCCTTACTTGGGGTAAAATCAGGTTCTTACCCCATAATCACCAAAAGCAAGATTTGTATTCATATGCAGGACAGACACTAGATTAGTGTCGGATGCTTTTTCTTGCCACTCCCTCCTATAGCAGCAGACATTTTATCCTCTTTGTTCTACTTGGAATTTGCTGACTGCACGTGTATTCTTAGACTTTCCTGTCTATGGATAATATATGCCATCTGTGTGAATGCCTCTACCATCTGTCTGCCAGGCTATCTCTGAGGCGAGTGTTAAGTCTCGGCTTGAGCACCACATCATCTGAGAATCGTTTCCTTGTCTGCCTCCCACACAAACTACTTTGTCATGTCAGGCTGATCTAGATGATCCCCTCAATCAACACCCGCAGAACTCTTCACTTACTTGAATGTAGAACTTATCATTTGTCTTAGAGCTGTTTACTTTAGGTTTCCTCCAATGAAATTTATCAATCCATTCCACTAGACACATTCTATGAACGGAGCACCTAGCATAGAAAGAGAAATAAGACGTATTCCCTGGTATCAAGGAGTGCACAGTCGACAGAGTTAGACAGATAGGTAAGTCAATGACTACAGGTAAGTCCCCTGAGAGATGAGTCCACAGGAATATTATGGAAGCAAAAAGACAGACATCTAAATCAGAATGAGAATAAGGGAATCATCCAAGGTATAGGGACACACGGACTGAGTTTTCCAAGGAAATGAGGAGTTAGCCAGATAAAGACAACACAGAAAGCCATTTCAGGTGGAGGGAATAACATATATAAATGCATAACAATACAAAATAACATGATGTTTTCAGGAAATATAAATAGTAGTTATGGATGCGTTAATAGTCTTGTCTTGCCTTATATGTCTTTGTATTCTCAGCACCTATCAGAGTTCCAGTAAAAGAGATCTAGTTCGTAAATGATTGTGGGAATTAACAAAGTAATGAACATACATGTGGGATGATTATGCAGCTAAAAATACCAATACACAGCCAGCAGTTGCTTTCAGCATAACATTTCAATGGTCTCATATGCATGAGGAAGCTGGACAATGAATAAGGAAGACAGAAGAAGAATTGATGCATCTGAATTATGGTTTTGTTGAAGAATATTGAATATACCATTGACTCCCAGAAGAATGAACAAATCTATCTTGGAAGAAATACAGCCAGAATGCTCCTTAGAAGCAAGGAAGGCAAGACTACATCTCACGTACTTTGGACATGTTATCAGGAGGGACCAGTCCCTGGAGAAGGACATCATGCTTGGTAAAGTAGGGGGTCAGCAAAAAAGAAGAAGGCTTTCGATGAGATGGATTGACACAGTGGCTGCAACAATGAGCTCAAGCATAGCAACTATTGTGAGGATGGAATAGGACCGGTCAAGGTTTTGTAATAGTACGTAGGGTCTCTATGAGTTAGAAGTGACTCGATGGCACCAAACTACAAAAATATGCATTATTAAAAGCCAGGTTTTGCTTGGAACTGCAGTAACTAACGTTAATTATTCCTAATCACGGTAAGAAGCCCTGGTGGCACACTGGTTAAGAGCTCAGCTGCTAACCAAAAGGTTGGCAGTTTGAATCCACCAGTCGCTCCTTGGAAACCCTATGAGTGTAGTTCTACTCTGTCCTGTAAAAGTCACGATGAGTTGGACTCTCCGGCAACAGGTGTTGTTTGGTTAATCACAGTAAACTTTCAATCTCATTTAGTCACACCCCAACCAATGTTACTGTCCAAAACATAGCTCCATTTCTGCTCTCGTACCCTGGCTCTCGGCCTTTGCATCTTTTCTGTCATTCTGTAGCATGACAGCGCCGTTCATTGTTGAGCTTCTCTGTGGCCGTAATTTGTGTTTTCTTCTTCACATCCTTTTGGTTATCGTTCTTCAACTCATTAGCAGACGATTTGAAAAACTACTGTGTGCTTCTTGTGGTTTTACAGCTGGTCAGTTTGCCTGTAATTTCTGTTCACTCATGCTCGGAGCATTACTCCTTCATTTGAAGGTGATTTTGAGTGTGTCTTCAGAGTATATATTCAGAAAAAACCTGGCAGCTGCCCCAATTCCAATTGGCATAAATGGTTAGTGGAGTAAATTTCCAGGTACCTTGTGATCATATCTGGCCCAAAGAGGTGCCCTAGTTAAAAAAAAAAAAAAAAGTATATATATATATATATAGCTCATTGCCGTGAAGGCGATTCCAACTCATAGCGACCTTGTAGGAAGGAGTAGAACTGTCCCATAAAGTTTCCATGGAGCAACTGATGGTATTTCCAGTCTTTACTTTTTTCAGCAGAGAAGGAAGTGATATGAATGATAGCGGGAATGCAAAACAAAACTAACAAAAGCAAAAGCCAGCGTCCTGTAGCTGTACATGTTAGAATTTGAAAGCTCAATTTCCTTTTCACTATTTGTGTGATTTTTTTGGCCAATTAAACTCTTTGTGCTTCCGTTATTTGATCTGAAAAATTGGGAGCATTCCTATTGTGACATTTTACTTAGATAAGATACATAATAGTGTCCAACAAACATTAGCTGCCCGATAGTCCCAGACATGGATAAAGGTATTCAATAAGTTCAAAGTCAGGAGAGTAGTGAGATGCATTGTCCCTGACACATCAGCTTTGCTATCATCACTTTCATACCAACCGACAGATGAGCTTGGACCTGATGCATCATCAGTGGGAGAATGAGGCAGAGCTACAATTCTATGAGCTGCATAAGAAGCTGGGCTGCAGAGTTTATATTATATTGGTAAACAATATAGTGCAAATGTGTATCTGATGTCTCACATGTCCTACTTCTTAAACCGAAGCACCATTTTCTTGTTTACCTGTCATTGAAGGTGCTGAAGGAAATGGCAGGTTTAAAGGGCTCTGTGAATGAATTACAGCAAAGTCTTAGAGTGTTGATGTCTCTGGAGGGGGATGTTATTTGCAAGAAAGGACTAATTTTAGTCTAATTTGGTGGTATAAATATAGTAACTAGGTTGAATGGAATCTGTGTTCTACCCAGAAAGTTAGAAACTAAAGGAATATTTCCCTTAAGATAGTAACACCAAATAGATGAGAATAAAATTATTAAAGATTTAACAATGATTAAATTTATCTTGGTATTCTGGGTATTTCTTGTGTCAGCTGTTAGTCACATTAAAATGCTAAGAAATATATTAATTTTTAAAGGAAATTATCTTATTTTTTTATAAAAGCTTTGCAAATCTTTCCCTCATTATTTTCATGTAAATCTGCTCCAAGCCCACTGAAGTGGCCAAGCTATTTAATCACAACTACTCAAACACTCACCTCTTGTTTTCTTCTTGGCACTAAGCTCCAGCAGTGAGGTAATAGTCTTATCTAAACCTGCTGTTGTCCAGATAAAACATTATCATAACACATTCACAGCAATACCCATGATGCCTTGGAGTGACATTGTGTTGTCGGCATGACTGGACTTCTCAATATAAATTCTATGTATCACACTCTCTCATAAAGGATGCTGGTCATCTAAGTCTTCTGTCAAGAATCTAATCCTGAAATGTCTGAAAAGATTAGGTTGCATATGGAGAGTTCATGCTAAGTAATCAATACTTGTTAAAACATAAGAATGGAGAAAAATCTTTTGGTGGTAAAGCAAGTTTTGATCCTAAGACACCAAACAGTTTGTCAGACTATACTTTGCATGCTTCCCCTTGTACCCACAATAAGTATATGCCCCAGGTATAAACTGCCTCTGTGATCTTAAATATTACTAACAAGCTATCTTCTGGAAATAGGGTTAGCAGGATACATGTGATGCTCTTAAACCTAATGATGCATTTTAAATTTGAAATCTGAGTGATCACAGCCTTTAAAGGAGGAAAATAATACCATTGTAGGAGTATGAGTTAGCTGGCTGAATTTTACTGGATAAATTAGTTAATATTGAGTTACGTATTATAAAAAATTATCTTTGTCTGAAAACATCCTTAGTGATTGCTTCAGTCATCTAGTTCTGCTATAACAGAAATACCATAAGTGGATAGCTTTAACAAAAGTTTTTTTTCTCGAAGTCTAGTGGGCTAGAAGTCCCAATTCAGGATGCCAGCTCCAGCGGAAGGCTTTCTCTCTCTGTAGGCTCTGGAGGAAGGTGCTTGTCATCAATCTTCCCCTGCTCTAGGAGCTTCTTAGTGCAGGGACCCCGGGTCCAAAGACACGCTATTCTCCTGGCTCTTGTTTTTTGGTGGCATAAGGTCCCCCATGTCTCTCTGCTCGCTTCTCTCTTTTATATCTCAAAAGAGATTGACTTAAAACACAACTTAATTTTGTAGATTGAGTCCTGCCTCATTATCATAACTGCCTTTAATCCTTCCTCATTAACATCATAGAGGTAGAATTTACAACACATAGGAAAATCACATCAGATGACAAAATGGTGGACCATCACACAATACGGGGAATCATGGACTAGCCAAGTTGACAAATATTTTTGAGGGACATAATTCAATCTATAACAGTGATTAAGGCATTTCTTGTGCAAATGAATTCATCCATTCATTCAATAAATACGTGTGTACTATGTGCTAAGCATTGTGCAAAGCCAGGGGTATAGGGATGGGTAAGATCGGTCTATGCCTTCAAGTAGCTTGTAGTTTAATATGTCAGACAAGAATATTAACAATTATAATAAAGTGTTACATTGGGACATCAGGGTGACGCAATGGGGACAGGCTGAACTGTTTGAAGGAGGGACATAGAGAAGGATTCATAAATGATTGGTTACTTGACTAGGAGGTCAAGAGTGTTGCTTGATTGGTTACTTGATTAGGAGGTAAAGAGCATCTGTGATTTGTCATACTTACTGCTGAAATTATAAAAGGCCATGTGCAGCTGGTGACATTTAAACTCTGGAGTCTGATTCTGCTCTTCAAGTTAAACTTCCACTCTTGATACAATGTGTTACTATGGCAATAACTATGGGGGCCTGTGCTGTGGCTCTGGCTGAGGCCCTGGTGGCTGCAGCTGTGGTTGTGGGGGTTACAGTTACAGCTGCTACCATCTTTCTTGTGGTGGTAGATACTGGTCCCGTGGATTCTACTGAAAGCCTGCAGAGCCACTCAACCTACCGAACTCGTCTTCCTGAAAAGTGCTAGCTCTGTGTCGGTGTTCATAATGCCATCAGCATTATGCCAAATTCAAAAAACCAATAACTAACATACCCTGGCTCACAGTGTAATTATTTTAGTGTCTGGATTGAGCAAGGTATTTCACACAATTTGTATTTTTTTCCTTTGAAATTGTACTATTTTAATAACTCCACATATGTCCCAATCACAATTATTTATGTGAGCAAATTTCTATTTTTTTTTATTAAGCATAATTTGTCCTTGGAAACATAGCTTTGTTTTTGTTCGTACTTATATATTACAATAAGTTTTCATCAGTGATTTTATATTTTCATTTGCATGACTGATGATACTATTGGTGCTTCCAGGTCAATTTGGTTTTATTACTTAAATACATGTGGAATGCTTGTCATGTACGTGGTATCATCTAGACAGCAGAGAGATAAAACCATACAAGATCAGTATGGCCCCTCTTCTCTTGGATGCAAAGCCTGTGTGGAAGAACTCTTAATTCATTGTTGTTAGTTGCCATTGAGTCATTTCCAAGTCATGGAGACCTAATGTGTGACAGAACGAAACACTGCCTAGTCTTGTGCCATATTCGTGATTGCTGGTATGTTTGAGTATATTGTTGGAGCTGTTGTGTCTATCTGTCTCACTGAAGATTTTGTTAACTCTCGTTTTCCCTACTTTTCCGCTAACCCTCTACTTTATCAAAGATAATGTCTTTTATAGTGATTGGTCTTCCCTGATGATGTGTCCAAAGCAAGCAAGACAAAACCTCCCCATCCTTACTTCTAAGGAGCATTCTGGTTGTATTTCTTCTAAGACTGATTTGTTCATTCTTCTGGCAGTCCATGTCTATATTTTAATATTTTCGCCAGCACCACAAATGCATCAATTCTTCTTCTGTATTCCTTTCTCATGGTCCAGCTTTTGCATACATTTTAAGCTATTGAAAAGATCATGGCATGGATCAGGCAAACCTTTATCATCAAACTGACAACTTTGCTTTTTAGAATTTTAAAGAGCTCTTTGGCAGAAGATTTGCCCAGTCCAATTCATAATTTGATTTTTGATTTTTTGGCTGCTGCTTCTATGGACATTGGTCGTTGATCCAAGAAGAATGAAGTCATTGATGACTTCATTTTTTTTGCTGTTTATCATGATGTTGTTTATTGGTCCAGTTGTGAAGCTTATTGTTTTCTTTATGTTCGGGAATAATTCATATGGAAAGCTGTAGTCTTCGACCTTCATCCGTAAGTGCTTCAATTCCTCTTCACTTTACACATGCAAGGTTGTGTCATTTGCAATACGCAGATTGTCAATGAGTCTTCCTCCAATCCTGATGCCATGTTCTTCTTCATATGGTCCAGTTTCAGTGATCATTTTTTCAGCTTACAGGTTGAATAAGTAAGGAGAAAGCATACAACCTTGCTGCATGCCTTTTCCAATTTTGAACCATGCAGTATCCCCTTGTTCTGTTCAAATGATTGCCTCTAGATCCTTATGTTGTTAGGTGCTGTCAAGTCTATTCTGACTCATAGGAACCCTATAGGACAGGGTAGAACTGAGCCATAGGGGTTCTAAGGAGTGACTGGTGGATTTGAGCTGCTGACCTTTTGGTTAGCAGCCAAGCTCTTAACCACTACACCATCAGGGCTCCCTAGATCCATACACTGGTTCTAAATGGGCACAATTAAGTGTCTGGAATTCCCATTCTTCACAATGTTATCCATAGTTTATTATGATCCACATAGTCAAATGTCTTTGCATAGTCACTAAAACACAGGTAAACATCTTTCTGGTATTCTCTACTTTCAGCCAAGATCCATCTGACATGATCGTCTTTCTTTGGAATGGGCACAAATATGGACCTCTTCTAGGGGGCTGGCCAGGTAGCTGTCTTCCAAATTTCTTGATATTGATGACTAAATGCTTCCAACATTGCATTTGTTTATTGAAGCATCTCAGTTGGTATTCTGTCAATTCCTGGAGCCTTGTTTTTCACCAATGCCTTCAGTGAAGCTTGAACTTCTTCTTTCAGTACCAGTGATCATCTCCTACTTCCTATAATGGTTGAGGGAATCCCTGGTGATGTAGTGGTTAAAAGCTACAGCTGCTAACCAAAGGGTCAGCAGTTCAAATCCACCAGGCACTACTTGGAAACTGTATGGACAGTTCTACTGTGTCCTATAGGGTCACTAAGACTCGAAATTGACTCCACGGCAAAGAGTTGTTTTTTGTTTTTTTTTAAATAATGGTTGAATGTAGACCAATTATTTTTGGTACAGTGACTGTGTATTCTTTCCACAGTCTTTGGATGTTTGTTGCATCTTTCAATTTTTGCCCATAGCATCCTCCAGTACTACAACTTGAACTTGAATTTTCTCTTCAGTTTTTCATCTTAAGAAATGCTGATCATGTTTTTCCTTTTTGATTTTCTGACTCCAGGTCTTTGCACATTTCATGATAAAACTTTACCTTATCTTCTCAAGCTGCAATTTGAAATCTTCTGTTTAGCTCTTTTATTCCATCATTTCTTTCATTTGCATTAGCTGTTCTGCACTTAAGAGCAAGTTTCAGAGTCTCTTTTGATATCTATTATGGTCTTTTCAATGACTTTTTAGTTCATTTATGTATGATGCCCTCGATGTATTCCCACAACTTTTCTGGTCTTTTGTCATTAGTGTTCAGTGTGTCAAATATATTCCTGAGACAGTCTCTAAATTCAGGCAGGATATATTCAAGGTCATACTTTGGCTCTCATAGACTTGCTCTGATATTCTTCAACTTCAACTTGCGTATGAGCAATTGATTGTTCCACACTTGGCCACTGGCTTTGTCTTTACTGATGATATTGAGCTTTTCCATCATTTCTTTCCACAGATGTAGTCAATTTGATTCCTGTGTAATCTACCTGGTGAGATCCATGCATATAGTCTTTGATTATGTTATTGGAAAAAAGGTATTTTCAACTAACGAGTGGTTGGTTTTGCATAATTTTTTCATGTGATCTCCAGTGTCGTTTATATCAGAAAGTCTGTATTTTCCAACTACTGATCCTTCTTTGTTTCCAACTTTCTCATTCCAATACTTGTAATTATCAATGCATTTTGATTGCGCATTTAAATAGTTTCAGATTGCAACAGTTGGTAAAAATGTTCAATTTCTTCATCTTTGGCATTTGTGGTTGGTGGATAAATTTGACTAATAGCCTTTCTAACTGGTCTTCCTTGTAGGTGTATGGATATTAACCTATCACCGGCTGCATTGTACATCAAATGTTCTTTTTAACAATGAAGGCAACACTGTTCTTTCTCAATTTGTCATTCCTGCATAGTAGATGATATAATTGTTGGATTAAAAATGGCCAATAACCACCTATTTCAGGGTATGACACCTAGGATATCCATCTTCAAGAGTTCCATTTCATTTTTGATGATTTCCAATTTTCCTTGATTCATAATGCAAGGAAATGAGTTATTCCATTGGAAGATTATAACACAAGTTGATATGTGCTATTCTTAGAAGATATCCTGGGATATCAGAGTGTGGAGTTATTGAAGTCACTCCGTGTGTGTGTGTGTGTGTGTACCTGTGTGTGTGTGTGTGTGTGTGTGTATGAGTAGGAAGAAAAGGTGCCAGGTGTTTCCAGAATAAAGTAACAGAAGATAAAATTGAAAATATCGGGAGCATAAGTAACTAGAAGATATTCAATGTGAGAGGACCTTAAAAGATTCAGAGAAAATGAGTGGGAGGGGGGAAAAATGAAAGAGAGAAGGAGAGGGAACATGACAAGGGTAGAGGAAAAGACTAGATGAAATTGGAGCCTTAGGTTGGGCGTAGATCATGGAGAGCCTTGGAGCCCATTCAATAGTGAGTTTGCATTTTATCAAAATAGCAGTGAGCACCTAGTGAAAGGGTTTTAATATGAAAAATACATGGCCAGATTTTTTTTTTTTTTTGATTGTACTTCAGGTGAAGGCTTACAGAACAAATAGTTTCTCATGAAACAGTAGTACACATGTTGTTTTATGACATTGGTTAACAACCCCAGAACATGTC
>NW_004444270.1:33272-66772 GCF_000243295.1 Trichechus manatus latirostris
GGTCCATTAGTCCTTCGGACTAATCTTTTCCTTGTATCCTGTTCTCTTCATTCTCCCTTGCTCCCGAAGGGATGAGACCAGTGGAGTATCTTAGATGGGACACATGGCCAGATTTTTAATGTTGGGATCATTATGCAGATGAAGGTTAGTGTGTTTTCAGCGTTTTAGTTTTCAAAAGGATGTAAATGTCAACATCCTGCTTGTTGCAAGCAAGAGCAGTGGCTGCTAATCACAGATTAATCAAGTAAATCAACTTCTAAGACCCTCCGGGGGTAAATGGTACTGCCATGGAATGGGAATTCTTATTGCCACACAATTGTTTTTAATTTACCAGACATTTATTGGATATGTGCTCTCTGTCAGAAACTGCCCTGAGCCTGGGGATAAGTAAAGAATAGATTCTGTCTCATCTAACAGGAAAATCATAGTCTTGTAGGCCTTTTCTACTTGCCTCTATTCTAGGGATGGATTACCCAATAAGCAAGGTACCCACCAGCTTACTTGTGCCTACTTACTGATCTCCAGTATACAATTTCAATTCTTTGACGTGGTGAAACCCATGTGAAATTGTGCACTTCCGAGTAGTAGGTAAACACAAATAAGCCAGTGCTCACCTTGCTTACTGATTCATCTGCCTCTGCTCTATTCCAAAAATAAAAGAAAAAACTTCCTTAAACTTAATCAAAACTTAATCTCCCCATATCTCTGTATTCCATTACTTTCTACCTTACTAGGAATTTCACTCCCCCTGTGCCTTCAATCTTCAGTCTCCTGTGTCTTCAGATCCTCTCTCTCTTCTTATTCTCCTGTGAGGATTCAAACATTATTCAGATAACCAATACGTGATGAATGTAAAACACATACACACACCCCAGCAAGAAACATGAAATCTTAACCTTAACAATCTAAAAGAAAAATAATGCCTTCCCTAGATATCGTATTCTGTGGTCTTGAGACAGCCTCCACAATACTGTATTAAAAATCCTATTTTCTTTGCTTGGCTTCCTTCCCTCCAGCTTTGCATTGGAATTCTGCTTTTATGTAAACTCCCTTGCACCTGCAAAGTATGATTAAGAATGTTGCTGATGAAATTTGTACGAACCTTCTGCTTGTAAACCCCTTTAAAAGTGACTTACCTGCCTGCCTTTGGCGGGCAGTCTTGGCGGCAGCAGTGCCAACTGATTCCATTTCCTTGTACAATGAAATAAATGTGCCTTACCTGTTCTCCCACCTCGGTGTCTCATTTATTGGCAAATGCAAGAAACTGGGGTTTCCACCCAGTAACAGTCTTATTTCTTTATTCTCTATCAGAGTCAAACTTCTCAAAAATAATTCTGGCCACATGTTGTTGCCAATTCTGTCCCTCCAGACCAATTTTTCCCAATCTATTTTTTTGTCCTGGACACCACTGAAACTTCTCTTGATGATGTGTGTCTTAGTCATCTAGTGCTGCTCTAACAGAAATACCACAAGTGGATGGCTTTAGCAAAGAGAAATTTATTCTCTCACAGTCTAGTAGGCTACAAGTCCAAGTTCAGGGCATCGGCTCCAGGGAAAGGCCTTCTCTCTCTGTTGGCTCCAGAGGAAGGTCCTTGTCATCAGTCTTCCCTTGGTCTGGGAGCGTCTCAGCACTGCTTTCTTGGTGGTATGAGGTTCCCATGTCTCTCTGCTTGCTTCTCTCTTTTATATCTCAAAAGAGATGGGCTTAAGACAGTAATCTTGTAGACTTCATCAGTATAACAGCCGCTGATCCATCTTATTATATAATAGCGATAGAGTTTACAAAACATAAGGAAATCATATCAGTTTACAAAATGGTACATAATCATACAATACTAGGAATCAGGACCCAGCCAAGCTGACAGATTCTGGGGGGACACAATTCAATCCATGACAGTGTGGATACAGATTCACCATAGCTTGCCTTTCTCTGGTGTTTTATGTCTATGTTGCATACGTGGTCCCTGTGGATATTTTTATTTGCAGCCTCAGCTTTGTTGTTAATTCCTGGTTGTCTTAGATTACGTTCCACTGAAGAAGAGCTTAAGAATGGGATTTGTAGGGGAGAATTTTGTTGGAGCAGGAGAAAGATATGAAAGTCTGTTTCCATAAAGATTTATAGCCTTGGAAACCCTATGGGACAGGTCTACTCTGTCCTATATGGTTGCCATGAGTCGGAATCAATTTGATGGCAATGGGCTTTGGGTTTGGATTTTACTGGAGAACTGTGAGGAGAATTCTGTAAGAAAGTAGAGGAAGCAGGATAGGGCATGGAAGAAGCTAAGGAAAGATGTGCTGGTAGTTGAAGTCTAGTCTCATCCTGACCCAGAGGAATCTCTGAAATATGAAGGGCACCCCAGAATTGCCCAACCTGGAGGCAAGGGTCTTGAGTTGTGTACTCACATATCAGCTAGTTGGAGTCCCTGGGTCGTGCAAATGGGTAACTTGGCAGCTAACCGAAAGGTTGAAAGTTCAAGTCTAGCCAGAGGTTTCGCAGAAGAAAGGCCTGGTAATCTACTTCAGAAAAATGGGCCATTGAAAACCCTATGGGGCACAGCTCTACTCTGACACGCAAGGAGTCAACATGAGTCAGAATTGCTGGACAGCAACTGGTTGGGTTTTATCAGTGAGTCAGTATCTGTGGACCACTTCCACGTGGGATGTGGCTGTAATATCTTATGTATCTCAAAGAGATGTAGCTGAGAGCATTTCTCTGAGGAAGAGAGCAGCTGTGGGCCGTTAGCTGTCATTCCTCACAACGGTGGGTGAGGGATGCCCGACCTGGTAAAGGAGAGCTGGGTAAGTCACCAGCAGCATCTTCTCCATTAAGCAGTCTCTGCCACTTTTGCCGACTTACATGCAGATTGTATGCAAAATACTCCAAGTTTTTATCGCTAGCACAGGCCTCTCAACACAGCTTAACTTGTTTATCTAACTAAACCTGTTACCATCAAGTCAATTCTGACTCATAGGGACCTTGTGGGACAGAGTAGAACTGCCCCATAGGGTTTCCAAGGCTGTCATTTTATGGAAGCTGACTGCCACATCTTTCTCCCACGGAGGGGCTGGTGGGTTTGAACAGCGGAACTTTCATTAGCAGCGGCGCACTTAACCTCTGCACCACCAGGGCTCCTGTAGCCAACTAGTTACTTATAAACAAATACTTTTAGGCATCTCTGACATAATATTTCCTAATCTTCCTAATTTCCCTCCAGTGTTGTAGATCTCAGGAAATGGAATCCTCCGTATTTTTGTTGTTAATGAGATTTCTTTCTCTGACACCCTGCTATGACAGAAATACCACAGCGGGTGGCTTTAACAAACAAAAATTTATTTTCTCATATTCTAGGAGGCTAGAAGTCTGAATTTAGGGGAAAGCTTTCTCTCTTGGCTCTAAGGGAAGGTCCTTCTCTCTTTTCAGCTTATGTTTCTTAGCTCCTTGGTGACCTTCATGTGGCACAGCATCTATCTTCCCCCAATACTTGCTTACTTGCTCAACATGCTTTTTCGTACCTCAAAACAGATTGGTTAAAGGCACACCCTACACTAAGACTGCCTCATTAACATAACAAAGAAAATTCATTCCCACATTGGATTATTAACACAGGTGTAGGGGTCAGCCATGAGTCGAGTTGGAATCAACTCGATGGCAAAGCGTTTGGTTTTTTATTTACAGAGGTTAACCCATTGCCGTTGCCATCAAGTCAATTCCAACTCAGTGACCCTATAGGACAGAGTAGAACTGCCCCATAGGGTTTCCAAAGAGTGGCTAGTGGATTGAAACTGCCGACCTTTTGGTTAGCAGCTGTAGCTCTTAACCACTGCGCCACCAGGGCTCCTTACAGGGGTTATGATTACAACACATATTCTGGGGGGACATAATTCAATCTATAACACCCCCCCCAATTTCATCAGTTATGGACTACTGCTGATTTTATTTCCAAAATATGTTTTAAAAATATCTCTATCTCCACTGTCATATCTTCATTCCAAGGCCCATCATTTCCCACTTGGACTATTGCAAAAGTCTCTTGTCTGTTCTCTTCACATATATCCCTGCTCCCTCCATGCTACTTTTTAAAGCCTGTCCTGTAACTGATCCATAGGACTGCTTCTTAAACTTGTCCATAATGCATCTAAGAGCAGAGGATATAGGAGCCATGAAATCAGGGTCTTTATTTTGTTTCTGCTATATCCTCAGTTCAGTGTCTTGCACATAACAGATGCCCAGCAAATGATTCTTGAATGAATCAATTAAATAAGTGTGAAATCACAACCCATTATAACCTGATAAAACTCATTCCAAGCATAATATTATAGTTACTTCTGAGATATTATACTATACGAATACATACATATGTAAATATGTATATATTTATGTACAGATATAGGTAGACAGGTAGATAGATAGATAGATAGATAATAGATAGATAGACAGGCAGACTTTGTTGTTGTTGTTAGGTGCCATCAAGTCAGTTCTGACTCATAGCAACCCTAGTTACAACCAAATGAAGCATTGCCCTGTCCTACACCATCCTCACAGTCTTGCTATATTTGAACCCATTGTTGCAGCCACTGTGTTAATCCATCTCACTGAGGGTTTTCCTCTTTTCTGCTGACCTTCTACTTTACCAAGCATGATGTCCTTTTCCAGAGACTGGTCCCTCCTGATAACACATCCAAAGTAAGTGAGATGAAGTCTTGCCATCCTCACTTCTAAGGAGCATTCTGGCTATACTTCTTCTAAGACAGATTTGTTCATTCCTCTGGCAATCCATGATACATTCAATATTCTACACCAATGCCATAATTCAAATGCACAATTCTTCTTCAGTCTTCCTCATTCACCGTCTAGCTTTCGCATGCATATGAGGTGATAGAAAATACCAGGGCTTGGGTCAGGTGCGCTGTAGTGCTCAAAGTGACATCTTTACTTTTGAACACTTTAAAGAGATCTTTTGCAGCAGATTTGCCCAATGTAATGCATCGTTTAATTTCTTGACTGCTACTTCTAGGTTGATTGTGTATCCAAGTAAAATGAAATCCTTGACAACTTGAAAACTTTCTCCATTTATCATGATGTTACTTATTGGTCCAATTGTGAGGATTTTTGTTTTCTTTATTTTGAGGTGTAATCCCTACTGAAGGCTGTAGTCTTTGATCTTCATCAGTAAGTGCTTCAAGTCCTCTTTACTTTCAGCAAGCAAGGTTATGCCATCTGCATATTGCAGGGTGTTATGAGTCTTCCTTCAAATCTGATGCCGCATTCTTCTTCATATAGTCCGGCTTCTAGGATTATTTGCTCAGCATACCGACTGAATAAGTATGGTGAGAGGATAGAACCCTGACACACACTTTTCCTGAATTTAAACCATGCTGTATCCCCTTGTTCTGTTTGAAAGACTGCCTCTTTGTCCCCTTACAGGTGCCTCATTGAGGACAATTAAGTGTTCTGGAATTCCCATTCTTCATCATGTTATCCATAGTTTATTACGATCAACGCAATTGAATGCCTTTGCATAGTCAATAAAACACAGGTAAACATCTTTCTTGTATTCTCTGCTTTCAGCCAAGATCCATCTGACATCAGCAGTGCTACCCCTCATTCTAAATCCTCTTCTGAATCCAGCTGGAATTTCTGGTACCTCTCTGTCAGTGTACTGCTGCAATTGCTTTTGAATTATCTGCAGCAAAATTTTACTTGTGTGTGATATTAATGATATTTTTCAGTAGATATATCTATCTGTATAATAGGCAGATAGTCAGACAGACAGACAGACAGACCCCTGGGTGGCACAAGTGGTCCATAAAGATTATAGCCAAGAAAACTCTATGGATCAGATCTACCCTGTAACACATAGAGTTACTATGCATCAGAATCAACCCGACAGCAACAAGTATGGACGTGTGTGTATATATATCTTGAATTATTTAGCAGTTGAATCCTTAGAAGTTCATTCCAATATTTGAGTAAAAGTTGTGTTCAGCAAGATGCTCCCTTTTTATTATGACTTGCATATCCCCAAGATACTCCATTTTTATTCTCTGACTTGGGTAATTCAGACACAATGCATATACTGTCCAGGATGGACAAGACATTTTCTCCAGTAAGACATTGCTTCAACATCTTAGCAGGGCAATAAGGCCATCCATACTTTCATTCCTACTGATTTGTCTAGCCTTGTCTCTTCCTGTTTCCATCCTAGAACTTATTAATTTAATCATATGGATCTGATTTTTAGTGTAATGAAACGATGCACAGGAAATTCACAAGATTAAAAACACTGGAAGGACAAATGATGTAGTTGCATAGGGAGAAGGTTGTTGCTGTTAGGTGCCGTTGAGTCGGCACCAACTCATGGCAACCCCATGTATGCAGAGTAAAACTGCTCTAGGGCTTTTCAAGGTTGTGACCTTTGGAAGCAGATCACCAGGCCTGTCTTCTGAGGTCCTTCTTGGTGGGTTCAAAACGCCAGTATTTTGGCTAGTAATCAAGCACGAAACTGTTTGCACCACCCCGGGACTGCGGGCGATGGTATAAAGAATCTATTCGTGGATTATCAGTATTATCAGAATTAGTGACTCTTTATTGGGCTAACTTCTTTCTATCACTGTAGGTGATAGAATGGAGTGATAGAAAATAAAAATTTGGAACCAATCTGCTTCCAAAAGTTCACAGCCTTAAAAACGACATAGAGCAGTTCTACTCCGCACGCACGGGGTTGCCATGAATTGGAATCAACTCAACTGGCAACTAACAATAACAGCAACTCAGGTGTTTGGTGTTTACTGTAAATAGTTCAATTTCTGTTTATTGAAGACCTTGGGGCATGTAATCACTCACCTCAGAATGTAGAATATATGATTACTTACTGATCAATAAATAGTTACAAAGAGCTTAATGTAATAAATTACAGGCTTATTAGTAAGAATGATGGTTTGAAGAACAAGCTAAAGCTTCTTCCTTCTCTCCTTCTTCATTCACCAAATACCAGAGCCCTGTTGTTATTGTTGTGTGCCATCGAGTTGATTATGACTCGTAGCGACAACCCCATAAGACAGAGTAGAATTGCCCCATGGAGTTTCCTAGGCTGTAATCTTTATAGGAGAAGATCATCAGGTCTTTTCCTCCGCAGAATTGCTGATGGGTTCAAACCACCAACCCTTTGGTTAGCAGTGGAGTGCTCCACCTTTGTGCCAGTAGGGCTCCTCACCAGAGACCCAGAAGATCCTTATTTTCCTACTCAGTTGAAGTGATAGAAGTGAGAGCAAAAGGCCAGAGCACTGGCCTCCCATACCAGGAGTAGACCTGGGCAAGTGCCTGAAGTATCTGAGAAAAAAAGAGTCCAAAAGAGAAATCAGAGCCAGGTCTTTCTTTTAATTGTCATGAGTTAATCAGAACAACCATGGATTAACATACTGAAAAACATTTCTCAGTCAATTTTCATCCATTGAGGGTTTTGTAGAAGGCTGTGCTCCAGGCTCTTCATACCTTGTGGCTCAGCCATCTTCCAGCATCTTGGCATCCTCTTGTAGTCCTGCATTTAGGCAAAAGAAGAAAGAGAAGGCACAGAGAATTTGGTGAAATGTTTTAGGGCCTGGCCTGGAACTTACATGCATCTCTTCTACTCATATATCATCACCCAGAACTCAGGCACATAGTCCCACTTCAGTGAAAAAGAATATGGAGAATTTAGTCTATCTGTGTGTCTAGAAAGATGAGGAGGTGGGTCTGGCAATCACATAACTCTGTCTCCTCCACTGAAGGATCAAATTAGTCGTGGGAGGGAGAAAGCCATCATGAAATATTCATCTCATTGCTCCATCCTTGGAGCAAGGAGAAAAAGTCCATTCCTTTATGAGGAGAAAGGAAGTGAAATGCCTCCTTTCTGCTAATGATGATGAGGGTGATGATGATAAATACTTACAAATAATTTCTTATTGAATGTTATTATACACAAAGTGCTGTGATAAGCACTTTGCACCCATAATCTAATCTTATCCTCAATAAAACTAGAGGTAGTTTTAATTATTTCTATTACACAGAGGAAGAAACAAGGTTAGTCAATTTTCAGACTTTACCATGCTAGTAAGAAGTAGAGCTGGGATTCCTCATCAGGAAGTCTGATGTCACACGTGTAATCTTGGCTTGCACCATGTCCACGCACGACACCCCACCAAAAAAACTAAATCTCATATAATACACTCATTTTCTATGTCTACAATTTAATATTTCTCTTTGGCTCTTTTAAGGTCGCATCATTGTGTTAGTTAGAAATAATCTCACTTGACTGCCTTTCCTCTTTCAAGCTACTGATCCGTTTCTTTACTCAGTTTTAGGGCAAAACTCTCCAAGACAGTTGTTAAACTTATGCTGCCAATTTTATCCTCTCAATTTTTTTCTTGAACTGGCCTGAATCATGATTTAAAGTAATAAGAACTCATTTTACTGAAACTACTCATAACAAGGTCATCACTGAATGTTTTTACTGATTTCAATGGTAAACTCTTGGTCTCTTTCAGCAGCTTTTACCAAAATGATCACTAGCCCTTTTCTGATATATCTTCTTCTCTTCCTCTCTAGGACCATGAGCTCTCTTTGTTCCCCTCTGGCTTGACTGATAGATCTTTCTCACACTTCTTGGACATTTCTTCCTGTTTTCCCTGATCTCTTAATTTTATTGTGTTCTGAGTCTCAGTCCCTGAATTCCTCTAATTCTCTATTCATACTCACTCCCCTGGTGATCTCATTCAATCACGTGGTGTTCAACACCAGCTACATGCTCAGGAATTTTGCTTTTTCTGACCAGATGTCTCACTCAAAGACAGACTCATACATTCAATTATCTCTACAAATCTTACCGATCTAACAGTCATCTTAAACTGAATATATCCGCAATTGAACTTCTCATCTTACTCTACTCCGAAGAAAATTGATCAGCCACTATCTTTCCCATATCAGTTAATGCCATCTCCATGTTTCCAGGTACTTAGGACAAAAACCTTCCAGTTCCTTGACCTCTGTCTTTCTCATGAAGTGTTCCTCTAATCTGTCAAAAAGTTATATTGGGTCTATTTTCCAAATATACCAAGAATCCAATCATTTCCTGCCACCTCCACCACTATAACCCTGGGCCTTATCCAAGATATGCAGACCATATACTTTTAGTGCTCCACCCATATCCCCTTGGATTTATTTGCCAATTGTTGTGCACAGTGGCTACTAGGGTGCTCTCACCTCCCAACAGCCAGCACCTGTCTCTTTGCTGGAGGCTGCAGGAGATTTGCCTATCCAGAGGGAGAGCCGAAGGTGCCTAGAGATTTATGCATCCCTCTTTCCCAGGCAGCGTTGACCCATAACTGATCAATACAGGGATATAAATCATGTAAAACCATGCTACTCTTTTGTCCTTAATTCTTCTCTGGCTTCCAATCTCATTCAAGGTAAAAGCCAGATGTCTCACAATTGCCTCCAAATCTCCTCCATCATCTTTCTGCTCACCAACTCCCTCCTCCATCATAGAACTTCTCCAACCTCCGTCTTACTGCTGCTCATGTTGCTCTGGTTACCCTTGTCTCCTGCTGTTTCTGAGTATGCCCAGCACGCCCCCTTCTCAGTGTTTCTTACTGGAATGCTCTTCTCCCAGATATCTTCGTAGTTAATTTCCTCATCTTCTCTAACAAAAGTTTCCTTTTCTGTGAGATTTTCCTGATCACTCTACCTAAAACTTTAATTCCTTTTCTTCACTCTATATGCCCCTTCTGTGTTCTGTTTCTCCCTATATAATTTATCATCATCTGGTATTTTTGTTTGCACCTAGAAGAATGAGGGCAAGGACTTTTGTCAACTGATACCGTTTTTTCTATTCTAGTGTCTCCAAATCCGAGGGCTACACCTTATAGTTCATGCACAATATGTATTTATTGAATGAACAAATGTGAGAATAAATGAATTTAAAGCTGCAGAATGGCTTTAGGTCTCATCACAAGAATTTTGACATCTCTATCTGCTGGTGGTGCTATACCAGGTTGTTCTCCTTACTCGTGTATTTCTTGGTAGCCCAGAAATGCTCTGTTTTACTTGAAGTTTGGTTGTGTACCCTCAATCTATTCTTTTAAATTCTTTTAAGCAAATGATCCATTTCAACTCTTCATATGCCAGCTGCTTAAGTAGCATCCTGCCATGCTGTGCATATGTCCTGCTGAGAGAATTATCCTGGAGAGCAGTATCCTAACTTTGGCAAGTGAAGGTCTTTCTCTTCTCCTGTCAACTAACATTTTTAAATGAATGTTTTCTCTATACATCTATCTTATTGATGATGTATGGGGTCTATTTGTTTTAAAGAAAAGCATCTCCCTGTATTTTGTCCAGCATTAGAGCTAACACGTACTGATTGCTTATGCTGTAAGAACTACATACCAACTTCTTAATCTTACTTTCTTCTTTTGGTGTTCTCACCACAATTCTCCAAAGGAGATGCTATTAACACCTGCTGTCACACGACATTGCTGTGAGTAGAAGTCAACTCAATGACACCTAACAACAACAACATCCCCATTTTGCAGATTAGAAAACATGAGAGTCAGAAGAGTTAAATAACATATTATAGGTGTCTTAGTTATTTACTCCTGCTCTAACAGAAATACCACAAGAGGAAGGCTTTAACAAAGAGAAATTTATTCTCTCACAGTCTAGTAGGCTAAAAGTCCAAATTCAGGGCGTCAGCTGCAGGGGGAGGCTTTCTCTCTTTCAGCTCTGGAGGAAAGTCCTTGTTATCAGTCTTTCCCTGGACTAAGAGCTTCTCAACGCAGGGACCCCGGGGTCCAAAAGACACGCTTTGCTCCTGGCTCTGCTTTCTTGGTGGTATGAGGTCCCCCTGTGTCTCTACTCACTTCTCTCTTTTATATCTCAAAAGAGATTGGCTTAAGACACCATCTAATCTTCTAGATCTCATCAATATAACTGCCAATAATCCATCTCATTACCATCATAGTGATAGGATTTACAACGCATAGGGAAATCATATCAGATGATGAAATGATAGACAATCATACAATACTAGGAATCATGACCTAGCCAAGTTGACAGATAGTTTTTGGGGACACAGTTCAATCTGTGACCACAGGTTACTGAGATAGCGAGTAAGTGGTGGAACCAGAATTTGATTAAAGTCTTCTCATGCTTAAGTTCCTGTTGTCTCTATATGTCTGTGGTGTGACCTAGGATTTATAGTCCTTTCCATGTAAGGCTCAAAAAATGATATTATTGTGGAGAAATGTTCCTAAAGCAGTAAAACGATCTTCCTAATTCAGTATAATAAAATTTTAAAAGCATCTCTACTTTTTGTGATTATAAAATAATGGTTACCTCTTGGGAGGTAAAGCAGTACAAAGAAGACAGTCATTGTGAGTGATTTAACAGATTTCCTTGAAATATATTTTATCAATGAGATTTTATATAATTTGGATAATTGAAATAATATAATGATTTTTTTTGTGTACTACTCTTACTAATTAACATTGTACCATTAGGATTTCTCATGGCATTAAAATGTCCTTTGATGATTGTTTTTAATAATGACATAGTTTTCCATTCTAGGAGTCCTGGTGGCACAGTGGTTAAGAGCTCAGCTGCTAATCAAAAGGTCGGCAGTTCAAATCCATCAGCTGCTCTTTGGAAACCCTATAGGGCAGGTCTACCCTGTCCTGGAGTGTTGCTATGAGTCTGAATTGACTCACCAGCAAGTGGTTTATGCCATTCTATCAATGTGCTATATTTTTCTACTCCTTTATTATTGTATATTTAATATTATTTGTCATTTTCGTTTTTCTTATTATAAGGACTACTGAGATAAACATCCTTTTGCATACACTTTTATCTTTGCTTTGTATGTTATCCTTAGAGTGAATTTTTATGATTATTACATGAACTGTATGCTTTGAAGTTTTTGTTTATTTATTTATTTTTTCTTTACTGGGAATTAGCCACAACTTTGGCTCTGCATTTATTGGTAGCTACTGTAGAAATTATTTACAATGATTTAATGTCCGTAGGATAATAGTAAATCTGAGATCTGAGAAAAAAAAGAAAAACTTCCAAGAGCATTCAGAATATACTCTATACTGTAGTAAACCATATCTATACAATAAAGAGAGTGTAAAAATAAAAAGATATGTGCAAAGACCACCGAAATGGCTTATCATACATGTCTTTGTGCTTGTCCTTCTAGGGTATCCCAGAATAGGGCAGCAAATACATTAAGGAAATGGTCTGGGTAAATATATTTCATGAAATACAGTAAGTACAGCTCATAGTCCTAGTTATATATTAACGAAAATAACTGTATTGCCTACATAATTGTTAAGAATTCCTGGGTGGTGAAAATAGTTAATGTACTCGGCTTCTAACCCAAAGGTTGGAGGTTCGGGTGTACCCAGAGGTGCCTCAGAAGAAAGTCCTGGTGATCTACTTCCAAAAAATCAGCCATGGAAAACTCTATGGAGCACAGTTCTACTCGGACACACATGGTGTCACCCTGAGCTGGAATCAACGGGATGACAACTAGAAAACAATTCTTAGCTCACTGAGGACAGAAAAAAGTGTTCAGAATCTCCAAAGGAGAAAAAGGCAAATCTCCATACGTCTCCTACGAAACCAGAAAAACAAACCTGTTGCCGTCGCGTTGATTCTGACTCACAGTGCCCCTATAGGACAGAGTACAAATATCCTCATAGGGTTTCCAAGGAGGGGCTGGTGGATTCGGACTGCCCACCTTTCGGTTAGTAATTGAGCTCTTAAGAAGTCTCCTAGGAAGACATTAATTACTTTGATTAATGTATCCCCATCAAAAGTCTAGCCCTTCAACATGTAGGTTCAGTTAGCTGCTTCAACCAGTACCTTGATCACAAATCCATCTCTCAGGGACTGAGTCACATTAACTAAATTCAAATGGATCATCCATGAAACATAATGCAGACTCATTAATATATAATAAGAAATTATTCTTTCAGAAACTATAAATACTTGCATTTGCTAGATTTGTGAATTCTCCTTATAGTTAACCTACATGGAATTCCAAATTATAAATAGATCATTTTTTGAACTTACAGAACAAATTACAGTGAGAGAGACACCATCTCTATTTTGTAGGGAAAATGAAATCGTAACCAGAGGCCAATTAGTCAATTTACCCTGAGAAATTGCTATCATGGTGGCCACAGGACTTAAACCCAATAAAATCAGCTTATTCCTCCTGTAAGGAATGGTAAGCCTGATAATAATCAGAAGGTTGTGTTTTGGGATATGATTAGAAAATAGGGAGGTACATAAACTTAATGTTTAATGATTTCAGGCTTAGATAACCTGCTAACATCATCGCACAATGTATTTGATCATCCAGACTTGTCCAGGCTACTTGAAGTTCCATATTAAGATCACATTTGCCCTGAAGAGTACTGGAGTCCATCAATGTAATTCCAACATCTTGAACACCTCACTAAAACCTGATAACCCCTTTATCAGTGATTATTTTGATTTTTCTCGATGAACTGTTTGCAGTGTATGCCTAGGGGACAAGTTAAGTCTTTCTTTACTCACTAGAGTTTTTACTACCCTAAGACCCCTATCTGAAGCTCATCAAATTATGAGAAATATTTCCTTTCCAATAATGATTGGCTTTGTTTTTCAAATAGTTGATCCATACAAGCTTTTCTTGAATTAATTACATAGCTCAAACAGTTGACTGTTACAGATGTAGGATGGAGGTTATTTTGTTTATCCCTTTGGCTATGAGTAGAGAAAAATTGGCATTAGCAATATTAATGCTTTTTGTCATTAAAAGCAAACAAACCCATGTCCGACTTCTTAATACTTCAGTACGCTAGGAGTGCCTCACACTAGGCGTTGAGATGTCTACCCTATGAAATTATCTTAGTGTTTACTACCACTACTCGTCTGTCAGTTTGTCCTACTGTGGTGGCTTGCATGTTGCTGTGATACTGGAAGTTAAGCCATCGGTATTTCAAAAACCAGCAGGGTCACCGGTGGACAGGTTTCAGTAGAGTTTCTGGACTACACAGAGTAGGAAGAAGGGCCTGGTAATCTACTTCTAAAAAAACTGATCAGTGAAAAATTCATCAAGAGCATTGGGACATTGTCTGATATAGAGCTGGATGATGAGCCCCTCAGGTTGAAAAGCACTCAAAATACGACCAGGGAAGAGCTGCCTCCTCAAAGTAGAGTCGATCTTAATGTGGATGGAGATAAGCTTTCAGGACCTTCATTTGCTGATGTGGCATGACTCAAAATAAGAGGAAACAGCTGCAAACATCCATTAATAATCAGCGTATGGAATGTACCAAGTATGAAAATTGGAACTCCTCAAAACTGAAATGGAATACATAAAGATCGATATCCCAGGCACTGGTGAGCTGAAAAGGACTGGTATCGGCCATTTTGAATTGGACAATCATAAGGTCTACTATGATGGAATGACAACTTGAAGAGGAATGAAGTCCCATTCATCATCAAAAAGAACATTTGTAGATCTATCCTGAAATACAATGCTGTCAGTGATAAGATAATATCCATATGACTACAAGGAAGACCACTTAATACAGCTATTATTCAAATTTATGCACCAGCCACTAATGCCAAAGATGAAGAAATCGAAGATTTTCACCAACTTCTGGAGTCTGAAATTGATCAAACATGCAATCAGGATGCATTGATAATTACTGGAGTGTGAAAGTTACAAATGGAGAAGAAAGATCAGTTGGAAAATATGGCCTTGTTAATAGAAATGACACTAGAGATAGCATGATACAATTTTGCAAGACCTAAGATTTACTCATTGCAAATACCTTTTGTCAACAACATAAATGGTGACTATGGACCTCGCCAGATAGAATACACGGGAATCAAATCGACTACATCTGTGGAAAAAGATGATGGAGAGGCTCAACATCATCAGTCAGAAGAAGGCCAGGGGTCAACTGTAGAACAGACCATTAATTGCTTATATGCAAATTTAAGTTTAAGCTGAAGAAAATTAAAAACAAGTCCACAAGAGACAAAACACGACCTAGAGTATATCCTACCTGAATTTAGAGACCATCTTAAGAATAGATTTGACACTCTGAGCACTCATGGCCGAAGAGCAGACGAATTGTGGGAAGACATCAAGGACATCATACATGAAGAAAGCAAAAGGTCATTAAAAACACGGGAAAGAAAAGACCACAATGGATGTCAGAAGAGACTCCAAAATTTGCTCTTAAAAATAGAGTAGATAAAGCAATTGGAAGAATGATGAAGTAAAAGAGCTGAACAAAAGATTTCAAAGGGGAGTTTGAGACTACAAAGTAAAGTATTATAATGAATGTGCAAGACTTGGGGTTAGAAAACCAAAAGGAAAAACCACACTAAGCATTTCTCAAGCTGAAAGAACTGAAGAAAAAATTCAAGCCTCGAGTTGCAATATTGAAGGATTCTACAAGGAAAATACTGAATGACCCAGGAAGCATCAAAAGAAGATGGAAGGAATACACACAGTCATGGTACCAAGGAGAATTGGTCAACATTTAACCATTCTAGGAGGTAACATATAATCAAGAACCAAAGGTATTGAAGGAAGAAGTCCAAGCTGTAAAGAGGAACATATCTGTAGTCTCTACATCATTTAACAATAGCAACTAAAGGAGTGACACTTAATGAGATATTTATACAGCTCACAAAGAGAGGAAAAGGCACCTGTAAAGAACATAGAGAAAATAAGGGAAATTAAAACAAATACTAACAAGTTAGAATATTTAAAAAGAGTAGCACTGGTAAATAGATCAATTGGTTGGAGTAATCAATAAAACAGACGTGTGTATGTTTGTGTGTGGGTGTACATACGCATCACAAAAATTAAACATGAGCAAGAAGATATCACAGTGGGCATAAAACATTTTCCCCAAAATTATAGGACAGCATAGTTCCAGGTTGTATGCTAAAAAGTTTAAAATATCTAAATAAAAGCAATATTTTACTCAAATATACTAAATTGCCTTAAATATTTCAAGAAGGAATGGGTAACCAATGTCAATGAACAACTTGTTTAGAAATTGTGGAATGGGAACCTAAACTGCTGTGTAAACCTTTACCAAAAGCACAATAAATATTACTTAAAAAAAAAAAAAAAGGATTGGGCAATGTAATTAGAGTAGAAATTACAGAAGTAAATGAAGTTATTTCTAGTAAATCTTCCTAAGGTAATTTTTCCAGACTTTCAGAACGCATGTAGACCAATACGGACATATATTTTATAAAGTTAACATTTTTCTGATATTTAAACATAAAAAAAGGTACCACACAAAGATAATGACAAACTCAGCTCCCTTATGCCTATTTGTTGAATACCTGAATACAATGCTAGAAAATAAACCAACACAGTGATAAATTGGACCTTCTGCTGTATTCCAAATGAACTTTTTTAATTCTGACAAAGGTACATGCTGTTTTATTTTACTATATTTTCATATCTCATGGGAAAAATTAGGTTCTTTTTTTCATATAAATGTTAAAATAATTTTATAATTTTCCCCAAAAAGCACAGTGTGATATTAATTAGACTCCTATTACATTTATAAATTAAAATGGTAAGGATTGTAAATCTTTCTGTGGTTTATCTTGTCATACAATAATATGGATGCCATCAACCCTTCTTCATTCAAGTCTTCTACATCCATTCATAAAGTCCTTCACCTAGATTTGGCACATTTCTTGTTAAATCCATTGCTCTGTGTTTGAAGTTGCTATTAAAATTGGAATAAGATATTATTTAATTATATTTTCTAAACGGCCTTTTTAAGTCTACGTGTACTTTTTACATTTTTGAATGTTTGTTTTAAAACTATCTGATTGTACTCTTTTCTTTATCTCACTGGCAGTTGATTTGATTTTCTTAGTGACTTTAGGCTAAGAAAACTTGCTAAAATCATAACACAGTGTATGTGTGTTTTCTAAGTATGTGACCATATCATCATCTATATAATGATACACCCTCTCCTCACTGATTGACATGGTTAGGTTCCAGAAACCAGGTTGTTAAGCGAAAATCGGTATTATGTGAGAGTCGGGGCAGTGCCCCATTTTCGGACTGGTGTCCCACCCCCAGTTGCCCCGGCACATCTTGTGATGCTCGTGGCTCCATGGACCCCCCCCTTTCCCACCACCGTAGAGCCTGTAGGGGTTGGAGTGGTGGTGGCTGGGGGTTGCCCACCACCTCTGGAGCAGGAGGGGCCCACCATCACCTGGCCGAGCTCCAGGCCTCTGCATGTACCCCCATGCCTTCCCTCTCCACCTTCCTGTACCACCAACCCCGGAGACAGGCCTTGGCATCAAGATAGTAGATAAGTGAGGAGTAGATGTATTTACATTCCACTGTACTATCACTCAAGGAGCCCTGGTGGCACAATGGTTAAGTGCTCAGCTGCTAACCAAAAGATCAGCAGTTCCAACCCACCAGCTTCTGGAGAGAAAGATGTGGTAGTCAGCTTCCATAAAGATTTACAGCCTCGGAAATCCTATGGGGCAGTTCTACTCTGTCCTGCAGGGTTGCTATGAGTTGGAATCGATTCAATGGCAATGGGTTTTGGATTTTTTATATTATCACTTGGAGTCCTGGTGGCACAGTGGTTAAAGTGCTTGGCTGCTAACCAAAAGGCCTGCGGTTTGAACCCACCAGCCAATCCATGGGAGAAAGGTGTAGCAGTCTGCTTCCATAAAGATGGCACCATAGGAAGCCATATGCGGCAGTTCTACTCTGCCCTATAAGGTTACTATGAGTCGGAAACAATTTAACAGCACAAAACAACAAAGTATTTTCTGTTTTCCTAGGTGCATTGACACCCTCTACAGAAAAGTGATTGATTATAGTGGCGACTGAGGAAATCCTTGCCTTGTATCACAGTGTTCTTTGACAACGTATACATGGGCTTTGCATTGATTAGACATGGAAGAGAAACAAGATAAAAGTTTAACAGTTCTCATAAAGTGAGGAGTCATCTTAGACAACATAGAAATAAAAAAAAAAGGTTTCAGTTTCCAACAGTAAAATGTTCATAGAGTTATTCAACAGTAATAAAAGTTATATTTTATTTGTTCAATTATTAGCACCGTTGTGTTGTGTTGTAAAAATGATGGAGAGATTTAATATCAGATTTTTTAAAAAATCTCCATCCATAGAAAACCAATGTGTTTTGTCTCTAAGAATATCATTTCCTCAAGATTCTGATCATTTTCTGGGTAAACAGCGCTTTCCTGCTGCATCTTTGCCCCAGCAGCAGTGACTAGGTGGAGAAGGAAACGGATGTTTTATTGACAAAGACGACACTGTGAATGGATGTGCATGGCAGTGGAGAAACTGTGTGCAACTGGATAAAGCTCCTCTTGGGCGATACTGTCGGGCTGCTCTCTAAGAGAATGTAACATTGCTTACTTTTTACATATTTACAATCTCTTCTCACAATTCTTGTCTTCCATATGGGAGACCTGGGTTCGATTCCTGGCCATTGCACCTCAAGTGCAGCAACCACCCATTTGTCAGTGGAGGCTTTAGGGTTGCTGTGATGCTGAACAGGTTTCAGTGGAACTTACAGACTCAGACAGACTAGGAAGAAAGGCCTGGTGATGTACTTCTAGAAATCAGCCAGTGAAAACCCTATGGATCAAAATAGTCCAATTCCATTGTGCTTGGGTCCCCATGAGTTAGAGGCTGACTTGATAACAGCTAACAACAAAAGCATACTAAACATATATCTGAAGATATGCATGTATTATAATAATATAAGATGTACAGATTGTGTCATAGACATACACACACACACCCACAAATCATATACTTATTTTTACTGAAAAACATTTTTAGGTATTTCACACTTAAGAAATGTTAATGCTATATAGAGAAGTGCTAACTTTGGTGAAGGGTGAGACAGTACACAATACTGGGGAAACCAGCACAGCTTGTACAAAGAAAGGTCATGGAAGCTCCACAGACACATCCAACCTCCCTGAGGGACTGAATTGCTGGGTGGAGGCTGTGAGGACCATGGTCTTGGGGAACATTTGGCTCAACTGGCATAACACAGTTTATAAAGGCCAATGTTCTACATTCTACCTTGGTGACTGCGTCTGGGGTCTTAAAAGCCTGTGAGCAGCCATCTAAAATACTCCACTGGTCTCACCCCTTTGGGAGCAAGGAAGAATGAAGAGACCAGGATACAAGGAAAAGATTAGTCCAAAGGACTAATGGGCCACAGCTACCATGGCCTCCACCAGACTGAGTCCAGTACAGCTAGATGGTGCCTGGCTGTCACCACTGACTGCTCTGACCGGAATCACAACAGAGGGTTCTGGACAGAGCTGGAGAAGGATGTAGAACAAAATTCTAACTCACAAAAAAAGACCAGCAGATTAAATGGCCTAAAGGAGACTGGAGAAACCCCGAGAGTATGGCCCCCGGACACCCTTTTTGCTCAATGGTGAAGTCACTTCTGAGGTTCACCGTTCAGCAGGGGATTGGACAGCCTCATAAAACAAAACGGGACTAATGAGGCACAGCAGTCCAGGGACAAGGACTAGTAGGAAGGAGGGGACAAGAAAGCTGGTGATAGGGAACCCAAGGTTGAGAAGGGACAGTGTTGACATGTCGTGGGGTTGTTAACCATTGTCATAGGGCAATATGTGAACACTGTTTAACGAGGAACTATTTGTTCTGTAATTTTCATCTAAGGCACACACACAAAAAAAGAATTGTCTATGTGAGATCAAATTGGCAACAGCAACTCTAAAGCTTTCCTGGGAAGCCTAGGGGCAGTGAGTTGAAGATAATGGTGATGGAATAATTTGGAAAAGGATAATGAGAATAGCAGCACAACTGGAAGAGTGTAATCAATATCACTGAATTGTACATGCAGAAACTTTTGAAATGGTGTAATTTTGGCTATGTATATTTTCACCAGAAAAGAAAAGGTCCTCCAGTGTCAAGAAAGGACAATGTTGACATGTCGTGGGGTTGTTAACCAATGTCATAAAACAGTATGGCTACTGACTGTTTAATGAGAAACTATTTGTTCTGTAAACCTTCATCTACAGTACAATTAAAAAAAATGTGGAATTCAAAAAACAAAAAAAAAAAGAAATCTTAATGCACGTAAAACTGAGTGCCATATAACCATAATAAAAACATAAGAAGCAATAAGAGTGAGAACACTGTGAATACGCTTAAAAACATTGCTTGCAATTAAATACCATAATCAGTTTTGACATTTATATAAAAACACAAAAAGCAGTAAAAAACAAAACAGTAGTATTCATGAGGATCTTAGGGAAGAAACAAGAATAGAGAAAATGTGGGTGATAACAAGTTGTTGTTGAGCGCCGTTTAGTCATTTTCAACTCCTAGCAACCCCATGTGACAGAGTAGAACGGTTCCATAGGATTTTCTTGGCTGTAATCTTTACAGGAGCAGATCACCAGATCTTTCTCCTATGGAGCCACTGGGAGCGTTTGAATCGCCAACTTTTCGGTTAGCAGCGGAATGTTTAACCGTTTGCACCACCAGGCCTCCTTGCCATAACAAGACGTACCTCTAAACGTTGCTTATTGCAACCTGGGGTCTCTGAGGGTATGCACTTTCTGTTTGCAGAGGGCAGGGGAGGTATTATTTCAATGCAAGCTTGAAATTATTTAAATGTGTAGCTTCCACGCTATGCAAACTCATGAAGCTTGGTTATAGAGTTGAAGTATGAGAGCAATTTTTTTAAAGGCATATGATATGGCTTAAAGAATTTAGAGGTAGCAGTGCGGGAATTCCAATATTAATGGGTATGAGGGCTCCTCCCATCAATAAACTGGATGTTAATGAGATTTTTTTCCTTCACAATAGTTGATGAGACGCTAAGCGTGATTGCTTGTGGTTGGTCACGCCCACTATGGAGGGTGTATAAAAGGCTCCAAGAGAGCAGAGAAGTTCATACTCTTCAAGCAATCACTTTGCTCTCAACTAAATCCTCAACTCCTAACACCATGAGCTATTACTACGGAAACTACTCTGGCGGCCTGGGCTGTGGCTATGGCTGTGGCTATGGCTCCTTCCGAGGCCTGGGCTGTGGCTATGGCTCTGGTTATGGTGGCTACAGATACAGCTGCTACCGCCCCTGTTGCTATGAAAGATATTGGTCCTCTGGCTTCTACTGAGAAAACTCGCAAGCAACTGAGGACTTTCTGCTAATGTTCCTCTCCTTGATTCTACCTTCTGGACACTTCTTTCCATCAGTGCCTCTCAGACTAAATAATGGCCAGCCAATCCTACGTTACTATGACAGATCTTCTGATTTCAGTACACCAGGGCTGACTTTATACAAATCATCTGGAGTTGCAATTTAAATTTTGAGGAGATTTTACAGTTTGGGCAATAATTTGTTTTTGGATAAATATTTAGGCACAATTCCTATTCTTCATATTGCTCATGTGTGAAATGTGAAAATTCACTTTACATTAAACTTCTTTACTCTGGCATTTTAAATGTGTCATGGTTGTTTTTTCTATCCCTGTTGACAAGTTTTTCCATATCTACGTTGTGTGTGTGGGTGTGTGAGTGTGGGTGGGTGTCTGTCTTCTGTCTATGTCTGTATGCTTTGTGAAAAATCTCCTGACGATGGTGCTCCATCTACATTCCTGTGTAACTGTGGGGTAGAGAATGTCCAGCAGTTCTTTATACACTATATTAAAAGTGTGTTGATGCAGCCCCAGCTGCTCTGAACCAGTCTCACATCCTCACAGTGGGCTCGTTATGCAATATCATCGCACCATTTGCTGGCTTTTGCTGTTTCCAGCAGGACACAGCTCTGCTGTGTCATTGGAAGCTGTGTTCTTAATAGATTTCTTCTAGGGAGACTGCTTTTTGGGCCTCACTTAAATGACAATGGAAAGAGCCTCAAACAGCCTTTAGAACATGTAGAGACTGATTCATTAACTCGCCATTCTGGTTTCCAGGCACCCAGAGCTCCCCATTACCAGTTGGATAAATAACTCACGTGTCCTGACAACTAGCTCCTCTGAGTACATTTTGGAAAGTGCCCAAAGAGACTGTTGTCACACCATGGGTGCTTTTTCCTCAATATGTCCTGGGAAGCATTTTTCTGACCTTGACTGGTTTTATTAACTTGATGTTTGCTGTTGTCAGCTGCCATCCAGTCAGCCCCCGTCTCATGGCAACCCCAAGCACAATGGAAGGAAGCACTACCTAGTCTGTGCCATCCTCATAACTGGTTACGGATCGAACCATTGTGACCAAGAAGGTTTCCACTGGCCAGACGTTTTTCTTACTCTTAGTCCGGAAGCTCCTCTGAAATCTATTCAACATCATAGCAACAACCAAGACTCTGCTAACAGATGGGTGGTGGCTCCATCAACTTGATAATCAGCCCAGGTATGTTTATTTAACTCAATTTGTGATTCTGTTTAAAGGACCAAAAGTCCCAATCTATGATATGCATATGTTTGAGCATCATCTCTGCCTCTAGGCCTCCAGAAGGGCCTGCACTGTCCTTGGTGGCTGTATTTACCTATTGTCTGTGCCTTTCTTTGGTACCTGCATATTTTAGTCAACAATTTGTTTTCAACAAGATGTGCTTCACAGATTATACAATCCTGCAGAAAGGGAGATTGTGTGTAAATCTATTTTTTTCTCTGAGGAACTTTTTATCAGTGGTCAGAAAGAAAGTCCTCTTAGAATACCCTTGGAATGAATGGCAGATTTTGACAAGAAAACTGCATTCAAACTATGGCTACAAGATAGGTGAAAATTTGATCCATTTATATATGAATGTATGATAGTGGCATCCTTAGCATTGACTTCTAAAACCCGAATATACCAAAGACAGAAGCACAAGGAATTTGGAAAAGGGAAATTAAAAAAAACAACTGAAAGATGACATATTTAATTTCTTTCAAGGACACAGGATGATCATGACAAGTAAAATAATGTCTCTATGCTTGTATTACTGAAAAAATTAGCAATGAGTGACCTCATTTGTTGACTAATAAAATAGTAGGGACAGACCTCAATAACAAATAGTAGACCAGAGGCACTGCATGTCACATGAGTTCAAGGCACCAATACCAATGTTTCTATAATCTTTACAAAGTAATTACGTATTCCTCCACATTTCAAAAGAATTCTGCATTATTCAGTGAACTGGCGTGGGCAACAATTAAGAAAAAACAGCCATACAAATTGTGTCACCCGGAGCCTCAGGGCACTCAGTTTTGCTGTGGTGGGTAATGCCAGGGACGTTGATGACTTCCATGATGGATTTAATCATCCATTCATTCAACCATTCATTAATAGTAGGCCTTGTCACATTATACCCTATCTGTGCTAAGTACCAGAGAAAGACAAAGTTTCCCGGGATCTTGAGAGCCTTACATGTGGGAACTCAGAAAAATAATATATAATTAGAATTCTCAGTGTTAACTTTTAAAAAATGTTGTATGGATGGGACGTCACAGGACCTCATAGAAGGGACGTCTAACCAAGCTTGTGTAGTCATGGAAAGTTCCCCCGAAATATGCTGCCTGAGCTGAGTGTTTAAGAAATGTGCTGGAAGCGGGGTTTAGAATGAGTTTGGGTGTAGTGTTGGTACTAGGATGCTTTAGGCAGACCATTTCCCCAGAGCCAGTGACCTCAGCAAGGGTCTCTAGTAGATGCACACTCAGTCAATATTTTCAGCAGAGACCTATTTAGAAACTCACTGTTGGAAGGTGTTGTTAGACTGCCCAAGGAGTTTTTCTAATTTCATCGGTTATAACCATCATCAAAAATAATAGGAGCAGTTATCTCGCAATTGCTGGAAGTGGGCTATATGAATTTAAAGAGAGAGAACTTTGAAGAATCAGTACCTTGTTTTATAACCATTATAAGCCTAAAGAAGATTAAAATTATATTATTATTATTTTGGTGGCCAGAGCTTTTAACCAGAAATATACTGCTGAAGCCTTTCGTTGAACTCTCCCTAAGTAAAACATTGCTTCTCGTTTTATTTAGTAAAGAATATTGTATTCTCTTTTAACATTCACAAAGCACTTGCCTGTATAATTTTTTCCTTAAATATTTATAATAGCTTTTAGAAATATACATCATTTTATCCTGGTTTTTAAAATTAGCTTCAACATAATGGTAGCAAAAATAATTATTTAAAATGAGGTTTCATTTAACTCAGTAATGAAGTCACTCCTGAGGTTCACCCTTTATTGAAAGATTACACAGGCCTATAAAATAAAAGGAGACTAAAGGGGCACAGCAGCCTAGGAGCAAGGACTAGAAGGCCCGAGGGGACAGGAAAGCTGGTGATAGAGAACCCAAAGTTGAGAAGGGAGAGTGTTGACAAGTCGTGGGGCTGTTAACCAATGTCATAAAACAATGTGTACTAACTGTTTAATGAGAAACTAGTTTGTTCTGTAAACCTTCATCTAAAGTACAATAAAAAAGAAAAAAACTCCAAAAAACAAACCAAAAAAAAGAGAGGTTTCAACATAATCCTGCCCCTTGTGGTTTTAGGACTGAGTTCCCCATCTCTACGCTGGCTGTTAGCAGGGGGCTATTTCCAGAATTTCACATGAAGTGACACGGCCACCAATAGAAACTAAATTGCTTGACTTTAGTTTAGTGATATGTACAATGCAGAGAACTTTCTTTAGAGAATTAAAGGCCAGCATTCCGTTTTGAAGGTGGCAAGTGGGGTGTGGCATTAAAGAAGCATCGATCTCCAAGCCACACTACAGGGTTATGAAGCGGAGCCTTAGAAGCTCAACCTCTCATGCATTTGCTTCCGAGATTTATAATAATCCCATATTGCATATTTAAGATAGAGATTATTTTCTCAATTCTCCTTGAACTCCTTTTGAACTGTAATATGTTTTGACAAAAACTTATATGATAAAGTTTAAGAATATTACCAAAGATTTCTTTTTCAGAATCTGAATGCTTATAGCATTCAGGATAAAAAGGTTAGGAATTAGGTTTCTGTTACTGCATAACAAGTTAACACAGACTCAAATAGCTTATAACAACACCCCTTTCTTAGCTCATACATCTATGGATTAGAAGTCTCATATGATGTGGCTGGGTTCTCTCCTTAGTGTATCCTAAGGCTGAATCAAGGTGTCAGCCAGGCTGTTCCTGTCTGGAGGCTCTGGGGAATAATCTGCTTCCAAGCTCATTCTTGTTATTGGCAGAATCTAGTTCTTTACAGTTGTGGGACTGACCTCCCCATTTCTATGCTGGCTGTCAGCCAGGGGCTGCTCCAGCTACTAGAGGTTGCCTGCATTCTTTGCCACATGGCCCCTTCTTTCTCTGAACCAGCAACGGTGTGTCGAATTCTTCTCATACTCTGGGTCTGTGATTTTCTCTTCTGCTACCAGATTAAGAAAACTCTACTTTTAAAGGGCTCATACAATTAGATCAGCCCTAACTAGGTAATATCGCTTTGTTAAAGTCAGTTATGTCACATATGAGGAAGGAAGACCCTCAATGAGATGGATTGACACAGTGGGTACAACCACGGGTTCAAGCATAGCAATGATCGTGAGGACGGTGCAGGGCCAGGCAGTGTTTCCTTCTGGTGTACATAGGGTCTGCATGAGTTGAAACTGACTCAACGGCACCTAACAACAACCTTTGCTTTATATATATTTTTTTCCTTAGCAGTTATCCCTTTGTGTAGTGAATTGAGTACCCGTTGCCGTTGAGTCGATTCTGACCCATAGTGACGCTGCAGGACATAATAGAACTGTCCTAGAGAGTTTCCTAGGCTGTAATCTTTAAGGAAGACTACTGCCATATCTTTCTCCCACAGAGCGGCTGTTGGGTTCAAACTGCTGACCTTTGGTTGGCAGCCGAGCGCTTTAACCACTGCACCACCAGGGCTCCTCTCATAAAGATTACAGCCTAGAAAATCCTAAGGAGTAGTTCACTCTGTCCCATGAAGTAGCTATGAGCCAAAATGGACTCTAAGGTACCCAACAGCAACAACAAGCCAACTGCCCAGACCAACAATCCATTTTTGTTCTTATTTCCAATTCATTTTTCCATACAATTCATAGTTATATATTGCTTCTGTATTAACCCTTTATTATCTGTCTCCTACACTAGAAGTAAGCTCCATGGAGTTCATGGCTTATAGTTTGTATTTTAAACTCAGCATGCCTGATGCCGGAAGTATAGTAATCATTCAGTAAATATTTGTTGAAATAAGCAATAAATGAGTAGATTAGCCAGTAAAAGGATGTACAGGCTGCCTTCAGCAAGATAATAGCTCCCTAGCTAGTTCTAAATGGCAACATTATATTAATCGATATGATGGAATAATTAAAAAACCGAGAAAGGTTAATTAAATTATGAACAGCATGCTTTGTTTTATTAAGGTAACAAAGGGAACTTTAGAAAACTTACTTGAAACATTCTTTTTTAATTTCTTTTAAAAATAATTCTAATATTTCTTTCTGAAATAGTTTAAATTTTTTTTTTTAAGGTTAAATACTCTTTTCTGGAGTTCATGTTCCTTCTGAAGGCCAACCTAATAGTAGAAACAATATTATGCAGTGCTTAAAATCACAGACTCTGGGTCAAATTCACCTAATTGTGTGAATTTACAGAATACTCCAACTAACAACAGAATACACATTGCTTTTAAGTGCACAAGATAATTACTATCCTGAGCAATAAAACAAGTCTCAATAAACTTAAAAGAATTCAAGTTATACAAAATATGTAAAAAAAAAAATCGCAGACTCTGGAGTAAGAAGCTTGGTTTTGAATCTCAGTTCAGCCACCCAGTAGCTGTCGGACCTTGGGCAGGTAATTAAATAGGCTAGTAGTAGGATGCAAAGGATCCTTGTGAGTTTAACTGAGTTTGATACTTGTAAATGGCCTCAGACAATACCCTGGCCCATAATAATTGCTCAGCAAATATAATCTATTATTTGCATTATATACTTTAAAAATAAAAATACAGATTATATTGACCAATCTACAAGTACCCTACCAAGTTTTTGGTCGTTTTGTTTGTTTTGACAGTCAACGCATTACTTAAATGTGTACTCTCCACGGAGACTCATCAAAAAAAAAAAAAAAAAAAAAACTTTTTTATGGATTATCAAGGTAATTTTTAAATTGTTTATAAATTCTTGCACAGCTTTTTCAGTTTGGGAGGGTACGATAATGAGGAAAGTAAAGCTTATGTGTTATCTCATCAAATGGGTGATGTTCAAAGCCTATTGACTTGAAAGACATTTCTAGGTATTGGATCTTTCTCCTAACCTCTTGAAGTTTTTGTTTGATTGTTTCATTTCCTCACGGTTACTTCAAACCCACAGAATAAGGCTGGCTTTTATGTCAATATTTTTGTAAAATATATACTGATTAAAGAGAAGGAATTATTATAAGAAATAAAAGGAGCCCCTAATACTTATGTTTGGCAAAATCTTGAGATGTGAATGCAGTGGAATCTCAGAAAGATAAAAGATCTGGAAAGGCTGTCTTTTCTATGTAAACCAGCACATATCTTGTGGAAGGTGGAAGAGAGTGTGGTCCTTCCTGCGCTGGGTGGGAGGTGGTAAGAACTGAGGACGAGAAGAGGTACAGAAGACTGGATGTTTCACATACAGTCAACTGCTAGGGCTAGGGTCTGGCTTCTCTTTTAGGGAGACTAATATATAAGTGGACCAGGCAGGGTTTTGTTCTGTCGCATGTAGGGCCACTGTGAGTCAGAACCGACTCAATGGCACCTAACAACAACAACAATATATAAGTGGAGCCCTGGTGGTGTAGTGGTTAAGAGCTTAGCTGTTAACCAAAAGGTCAGTAATTCGAATCCACCAGCCACTCTTTGGAAACCCTATGGGGCAGTTCTACTCTGTCCTATGGGGCAGTTCTACTCTGTCCTTTAGGGTTGCTGTCAGTCAGAATCGACTTGATGGCAACAGGTTTGGTGTTTGGTTTACCAGGCAAAATATCTGACTTTATTTGGGTCATGACGGTGTTAAAGACAATAGTCTTTATTTATTTTTTAATGTACTTTAAAATTTATTGAACCTAAATTCTTCTACTTAAAGAAGATTCAAATAGAGAAGTTTTTTAGCATTAATATTTCCTTTTAATTTATAGATTGCAAATCTCCATTGATATGGGAATAGATAAGCACCTGTGATGGTTAAGATTGTGTGTCAACTTAGCTGGGCCATGTTTCTCAGTGTTTATATGTTATCACCCCCATGATGGAATCTGCTACGAGTAGCCAATCATTTGAAAGGGAGTTTCCTTGGGCGTGTGGCCTGCATCTGAATATAAGTGGACGTTCTGGCTTTTGCCTGCACTGGATTCTGCAGCTGCCTCCTGTTGGTCTGACCTCCAGTTCTTGGATCTTGAGCTGGCGCTTACCTGCTGATCTTGGGATTCACTGATCTTCATAGCCTTTGAGCAAGAGGCCTGCTTTCCGACCTACCGTTCTTGGATTTACCAGCCCCTGCGACTACGTGAATCAGGAGAAGAAGCCTCTATCCTGATCCACAGACTTGGGATGTTCCAGTCTCTACAATTGTTCGAGCCATTTCCTTCATATAAATCTCTCTCTATATATATTTATACACTTTACTGGTTTTGCTTCTCTAGAGAACCCAGCCTGAGATAGCACCTAATCACATTGTACTCTTGATAAACTAATAAAGGGAAACAAGTGTAATAAGTATAAGTGGAATTCAAAGATCATCTATTTTCCTTGTGATATTCAGTTATTTTGATTTTTTTTTTTTTAAGCCCAACCAGCTGACCATATGGAGCAGAGTTCTACTGTGACACACATGGGCTTGCCATGAGTCGTAATTAACTCAAAGGCACCTGGAGCTGACCATTCACAAATGTTAACTGGTTGCAAATCATTTGCTTTTGTTTCTGATGGTGGTGGGAATAAACAACGGAACAAACAAAAAATAAGACAGCTGAACACTGTGGAGAACGAATTCCCTAGCCTGCCATCATGTCCTCAGTTTCAGATTTGCCTGCTGATCTAGGGTTGAGAATTGAAGTATTTAGGTTGTAATCCTGATCTGCCACTAAGAATTGTTGTTCGATAATACTAGTTGTCTCTCTGAATCACAGTTAGAAGGACATTGCAATAAGTTATGTCTCAAGTCTCTTCTAATTCTGAAATTCCATGATCTTGGGACTGGAGAGAATTTAGAATCTGGAATAAAAGTTTATTTGTGAGCAAGGATCTGTTTGTAGTAATTAGCAGGGACTCTGTGTGCAATCTGCAATGGTATCTACAACTCAGGTTGACTCCCTGTGACCCATGACACTTGAGAAATTCCTTTGACTTCCTTTAATCATTTTACTATTAAATGTGGTTCTTAACTGACTTCAAAAAGCACGCCGTATTAAGGCATTCATCATATTCAGTTGCCACTTTTTACGGAACCAGTATCTCAGGGAAAGTTTACGGTTCCGATTATATGAATTATCTGGAGAAGAAAGATAACGCCCTTGTCTTAAGAAGAGCAACCATGAGATGTCGAAGGAAAGGGTACCATTGGAGAATAAACGCACTTGGAGATGATGCAATGTGAAGAATATTTGAGGTTACAGAGATTTATTTGTGAAGTTTGAAATTCAGAATGGAAACGAGTATTGGATTATAAACGCAATAGCATTTTATTACAGGAAACAGATTTTTCTAGGAATCTGAATGAGGCAGATAATCAAACATGTTGTATAACTTTTAAATAAGTATTATGTAAATAAGCGGGAGACAAGGTCTAGGTATTATGAAACAACCCGGCTAACATTTTTCTAATAATACGTTCTATTGGATGACATTTAGGGGAGTGGCTTTCCACATCCGTCAGTATCTTCTGACACCATGAGCTACTATGCCAGCTACTACAGAGGCCTGGGCTACGGCTGTGGAGGCTTTAGTGGCCTGGGCTGTGGCTATGGCTGTGGCTGTGGGAGCTTCTGCAGACTGGCCCATGGCTGTGACTGATGGAGGCTACCAACATGGCTGACGCCAGCCATCTTGCTATGGAAGATACTGGTCTTCTGCCTTCTACTGAATAAACACTTGAAAATTTATAATTTGGGGACTTACTCTTCTGTAGGACCCTAATTATTCTAGAAAATTTTATACAATGACCTGTGTGCTTTGTTTATTCTGACTTGATAATTAAACTGCTATTTGGACCACCTGGTTTCTGACAATAATGTGAATAAGGTGAAGAACACTTGATGAACGAGATGTTGGCATTTGATTAATGATGATCTTCGGGGATCTGCTTCTATACAAGATAGACAATCAGTCCACTCTAGAAGACTTTGTCTTTCAATACCTGATATCTAATAATAACTTTTTTCTGGCATGGTGAATGTGTTTTGAACTTCAATTATTTTATCATGATAAGTTTGCTGTGTTGTGCTAATAAAATCTTCAACCATGGCAATATATATATGTGTATACTAACCCATGTATGCCAAAATATATAAATATTTCTATATGTAACTATCTGATTCTATATTAAGATAAGTATGAGTTCATACTGATGTTTCCAGTTCTAATCCGTTGCTACATAGATCATTCTACTTCCTCCCAATGGTTATCTGTAATCTCTCACCCCACAGTGGGAAACCTGGCTCCCACCATCCTCCATCCATTTATTCAGTTGTTAAATTGCAGTATACATGTATAGAAATATCAGAATTGTTAATTCATAGCCTCATGGGATTTACTTTATCAACTAGAGTTCAGGGTACATGTAGTTCCTTTACTTTTCGCTTACAGACTTCCCTCATTTTCAAAGTTATTTAGGTCAACATCCTTTCCCCACCCCAATCACTTTCAGTGAGGTTGTTACATACAGTTATATTCTTTTGTCACAGTCTGTATTCCATCCTGGGATTCTCCAAACTTCCTTAATAATTTTCTTAATTTACGTACATTAAGGCTCACTCTTTGTACCATACTGTTCTGCAGATTTTTATAAACGCATAGTGTCATGTCTCCATCATTATGAATAGTTTCACCGTCCTATAGATACCGTGTGCTTCATCTAATTCAACTGTCCCACCTCTTCCCCCAAACTCTTAGCACTCATTGACTTTTGATTCTATATATATTGGTTTGTCTTTTCCAGAATGTCATATAATTGGAATTGTACAGTATGTAACCTTTCAGATTGGCTTCTTTTACTTGATCATACACATTTAAGCTATATCCATAACTTTTTTTGGCTTGACAGTTCAATTCAATTTTGTTGCTAAATAATATCCCAGTGTATGGATATACTGAAGTCCATTCTGTTGAAGGATGCCTGGGTTGCCTTGGTTTACGGCTTTTATGAATAAAGTTAGTATAAATATTCTCATGCGTGTTTTTGTGTAGACACAAGTTTTAAAATATGTTGGTTAAATATCTAGGAGTGAGATGACTGGATCATATGGTAAGGCTATGATTAGCTTTTCAAGAAACTGCAAACCATCTTCCATTTTGTAACCATATAGCAATGAATGAAAGCTCCTATAGCTCTGAATCCTTGTCAACAATTGATATTGTCATTTTTTTAAAAAAACAATTAGCCATTCTAATAGGTGCATAGTGGTATCTCATTGCTTTAATTTGCATATGCTTTTACTTTTAGACTTTCTTAATCACTTAGTTCTAAACGTTTCTCTTGACCATAGTTGGTTCTTGCTTTGTGAACTTCATTAAAACTATTTTTATATTAAAAATTTAGTTAAGCTCATTCACATTTATTGATTTGCTATTATTATGTTTGGTGTTGACTCCATAAAAATATTTTATGTTATAATTACTATGTGTAGTCTTATATTCATTACATGTCTTTCTCTATATATATTGTGTTTTCTTTACTCAATATTTTATAAATTTCTTTTGCTATTTAGAAAGGTTCGGATATTTATTTTAGTCGTTACCTATTGGTGAATTACACTTTTTGTAAAAATATCATTGATTAATACCCTGCTTTTTTTAATTATAACTTTTACTATCTGACTTATCAGTTTTTAATAGTAAACATTGACCACCACCTATTACTTACTCATTTACCAAAGAACTTTTTCTACCCCCCTTCATCTCTCCTTTTCAGTTGAATTAGTTTTTCTTTTCCTACCATATGATGTTAATATATTTTTCTTTCACTCTCATCCACACCTTTAGCTTGTCGTCAGGTGCTGTCAAACCAGTTCTGACTCATAGCGACCCTACGTACAACAGAAGGAAACACTGCCCTGTCCTGCACCATCCTCAGGATTGGTGTTATGCCTGAGCCCATTGTTGCAGCCACTATGTCAATCCATTGCATTGAGGGTCCTCCTCTTTCTCGCTGACCCTCTACTTTACCAAGCATGATATTCTTCTCCAGGGACTGGTCCCTCCTGATAACATGTCCAAAGTATATGAGAGGAAGTCTTACCATCCTAGCTTTTAAGGAGCATTCTGGCTGTATTTCTTCCAAGACAGATTTATTTGTTCTTTTGGCAGTCCATGGTATATTCAATATTCTTCCCCAACACTATAATTCAAAGGTGTCAATTCTTCTTCAGTCTTCCTTATTCATTGTCCAGCTTTTGCATGCAACCTTTGGCTTAGCTTTAGCTAAAAACTTAATTAAATTCTTAAGGTAAGTCTTTTTGTCAATGTTTCCCAGTTATTTCTATTGGATCCTCAGTTGGTTAATCAGGCAGGGCTATACCAATATTTCCTAGCTTCTTGCATTTTAAAACTCTTCTTAAAAATGACATTTGAATGACAGAATCTTTAGATATAAAATCATCGGTTCCCATTTTCTTTCATTGAATATTTTGAAATGTGGCAACCTTAATGCCTTGCTTTGTATATTGCATTTGGGAAGGCTGAATAAAGTCTTTTTTTTTTTTGGCCTCTGTAAGTTATATGATCTTTCCTTGGGTGCGCTGAGGTTTTTTGTTTTTTTTCTTTTTTTAATCTTAACTTCTAATATTTTTATTAATATATATCTTTCAGTTGTTCACTGCTGGTCAATTTTCCCAAGTAATGGATGGCTATTTCAATATATACTTTGAGGACTTCTTTCAGCTTTGGAAACTTTTCTTAGATTCCAATTTATTACTACTGTTCAATTTTTTTCTTCTTTTTTTCCCACACCCACTCGAATTACATGTAAGCTAGATCTTTTTGTATATCTTTTATTGTGACCACTTTCTCTCTGACTCTATTTACTTCTTTCTTTACCTCACGTTCATTGTTTTTTATTGTTTTCCTGCTTTTCTTCAATATCAGTTATTAAGTTTTCATTTGAATTCATTCTTAATTAGGCATTTTGGAAATTGGTGTTCATTTTGATATGACTTCTATTTTTCTTCCAGTTCAGTGCTAAGTTTTCAACTCTCATTTCATTTTTTTCTATC
>NW_004444270.1:67233-69436 GCF_000243295.1 Trichechus manatus latirostris
TTTTTTTTTTTTTTTTTAATATTTTCCCTTAGGTTGGGTGTTTGCTTTCTCAAGATGGTTTTTGTTCAGTCTTTTCTCCGCATTTTCCTCTTCTGGCAGGTCCCCCATCCCCTGGACATTTCTTTGCTCTTTACAAAATGTTGGAGAAGAATTCAAGAGGTATGACCAGCAGAAATCGATGCTTCTATTTTCTATTTCTCTTTTTCTTATTTGAGGTTTTATAGTGTTTTCCACCTTGTTATTAGGTTGGAGGCATGGAATTTGTATAGTTTTATAATTTTTTTGTTGATCTGTATATTTGTTAGGGGTAATGTTGGGAGAATCAAATTTATGCAGTCACTACGATTTCACCCGCCAAGGAAGTCTAAGATGCCCATTATTAATAGACAGAATATGGCAAAATGTCCATCTTTTTTTAAAATTTCAATTGAGATCACCTAATAGGGCAGAAGGACGTAAACACACTGAACTAAATACACCTTACTGATGTTCAGCAGTGTTGACAGCCGAGAATGGAAAATCCACAAGATTAAAAAAGGCTAAGCTTGCAAAGAATTTATTTTTATTACTATTTTCTTCATGGATGTGTTCATTCATTCATTTATTCAGCCATCAATCTACTGTCTATTCTCTTCCAGCCACAAAAATTATAAAATCTTAGCATAATAAATGTTCTTGCCCTCAAGGAGTAAGCAGTATAATGGAGAAGACAGCTAAACAAACTAATTAGTATAATAACATCTGAAGAAATGTCCAGGTCATTTGGCAGCACTCTGAAAGATTCGTCAAATTCAGGCAGAGGTAGAGTGGCTAGGGATGTACTGAAGTATTCTTGCAGAAGGTGATGCTTGACTTATGTTTTGAAGAGTAGGTTGGAATCAGACGGATGAAGCAGTAGAGTAGAGGATTCCAAAATGGAGGAGCAGCCTCTGTAAAGGCTCAGAAGCATGCAGGAGGCTGACGTCTTTCATACTTATGCATAGAGTAAAGGGGAGTATGTGGTAGAGTCTAAGTGACCAAGATAGATAAATAAAAGCCCTGTGATGAAAAAGCTTATTTGTGAACTTAAAAAGTTTAAGCTTTTCCCTGAAAACTAAGGGATATAGTGGTTGGAAAATGAAATGATAAAATGATAACGTTTGCTTTGTTTTTTTTTTTTAGAATCTTATTTTGGACTCAGAACCAACAACGAATCAGATGAGGACCTTTTCTTGGGGCAGTATCACCTGTGGCGAGGTTCTTACTTTAATCCAGGATGAAGACAGAATCAAATGATAAAAATGAATAGACTTATGAGTGATATTAATAAAATATCTTTGACATAGTTCAGTTGGATATATAGTTAGTATATGTTGGTAGTTAAAGTGGGGGAATATTCATAAAATATGAGAGAAGAGAAGAGTCAAGATTACACACCCAGGATTATGACTTGAGTGACTGATATACAGAAAAGAAGCAGTGTTGTGGGAAAAGATGAGTTTGCTATTGGACATTGATTTTGAACAGAGGTTAAATGAGAGATGTTCCATAAATAGTTGAATTGGTGGTGTTGATATGTAGAGAAGTATTTTAAATGGAAGATAATAATTAAAAAATCAACATAAAATATATTATTAAAAACAATGCTTTCATGAAGTTCTAAGGGGAAAGTATATATACACTGGTTGCGGATTGAAAGGGAGACAGCATTAGTGAATAAATAAGGAATTGGGAAGACGAATAATAAGGAATTCACAGAGGAAGCTAATGGAATGCTTTGCCATGAAAAATAAGGAAAAAATGCTGTACAAAGAGAAAGAATGAATGAACAAGCAGCAACGTCAAATGCCAAGGGAAGTTCAAGTAAGTCAAAAACCAAGAAGGTTTCCTCCAAATTTGACTACCTGGAAATCATTAATGACTTTCTAACTCTGCCTTGACCTTGAGGGAGAAAAGACCTTGAGTTCTGGCAATGAGCATTAGCTAAGACCATGGAATTCAAATTAAAAAGAAAAGCACAATATGACTAAGGAAAAGGAAGACACTGAGAGGTACGCAAGAGAAAAAGGCAATGATGGGAAGTAGTATTACATACACAGTCCTGTGATAACAGTAATAACAAAAATAAATTATGAGTGGATACGTAAGTTGATATCTAAGCTGAATAAGTGTGCGGTGGCATATGGGAGTACACCTATGAGTATATATAGGTTTGGCAGAGGAT
>NW_004444270.1:70335-72277 GCF_000243295.1 Trichechus manatus latirostris
AAAAAAAAAAAAAGAAAAGCTATCTGAGATTATGTAATTATAGGACTACTAGAATCTACCAACTAGATTAGACCATTTTAATTAGGACACCAGCATGGCATTTGAAGAGGCTATAATCATTTCTCATCTTGGAAACATTTTATTCTAATACAAACTCATTAAAAATAATATTTATTATTAAAACTGCTTTAATAAGAGACTGGGCCCTTTGGTAAGTAAGAAAAGAAAAATAATAAAGAATTTTTAGACTTTGGATTATTCTGTTACATGGAAATGAGATCTCCTTGTCATGGTTGTTTACCACACCCACTATGGAAAGTATAGGGACATTCTGGAAAGTAAGAGATACTCATATTCAGGAAACTCACCTTTAGCATCAAACCAGTCTCTAACCCCTGACACCACGAGCCACTACAGGAGCTATTATGGAGGTCTGGGCCACGGCTATGGAGGCTTCGGTGGCCTGGAAAATGGTTATAGCCGTGGCTGTGGCACCTTCAGCAGACTGGGCCGTGGCTTTGGCTGTGGAGGCTAAAGATTTAGCTCTGGCTATGGAGGTTACGGATATGGCTTCTTCTGCCCGTCTTGGTATGAAGAATATGGATTCTCCAGTTTCTAATAAAAAACACTTGCTAATTCTCCAACTCTGTATCTCCATGCTCTTGTGCATATGGTTCAATGATGTGAGGGCTTGTCTTGATGTAGGGAAAACATCTGTCATTTATTGGCATCGAGCTCCATATGGAATATCCTCTACCAGTTTCATTTCCTCTAAAAGGATCTGGATTCTTTTCATTGCATCCGGGCTTCACTCATTATTGTCATTAGTCTCTGTTATAACCAATGTGACCTCTATTTTAAAACAGTTTTTAATAAACATACTTAACTGGCAGAGCAAACCTGGCTTCATTTCAAATGGCAATGTGAGATGTCAATCAAGACGTTAGTTTTCTTCTGATTTGATAGCCACTCTTTAGGACAGAGTAGAAACGCCCCCATAGAGTTTTCAAGGCTGTAGTCTTTATGAAAGCAGACTGCCACATCTTTCTCCCATGGAGCAGCTGGTGGGTTTGAACTGCTGACATTTCAGTTAACTGTAGAGCACTTAACCACCACACCACCAGGGCCCCTTGTTCTATTAGTTTATTTCAAGGAATGTTGAATGGCCATGTGGAATTTCAATTAGGATGTTAGTCTTTTTTCTTTTCATTTGCGAGTCTACAGTGGCGCGAATGATTAAGTGCTCAACCACTAATCCAAAGGTTGGCAGTTGAAACCTACCGAGGGGCGCCTTGGAAGAAAGACCTGACAATATTCTTCCAAAATGTCACAGCCTTGTGGAGAACAGGTCTACTCGGAAACTTATGCGGTTGCCATGAATCGAAACTGACTCGATGATAACGGGTTTGTTTTTTGTTTTGTTTCTTGGTTATACTTCTTTCTTCTGAATTAGTGTTTGGATCAATACAACACATTTGATTTAAAAAATGTTCATTGAATATCTCCATGTGCTGGCATTGTTCTAAGTCCTGAGGACATGGGAGAACAAGATGGACAAAACCCTTGCAAACTTTCGTGAGTGTTACAGTTTTGTTTCCAGTGGTCTTTGTGTGTGATTTTGTTTTCATAAAATCATTCTAGGCACTATTTTGTAATAACCTCCATTTTAAAAAAAAATTTTTGTATTCTGAGATTTATTGCTGAGAGACAGTGAATCTATGGCAACCAAAGAAAGTAATGTTAAATTAAACATTGAGTATACAAAATAATATTTATGAAAATGTGAAATGTATAAAGAATACTATAATAAACCCCCATGTACCCAGTGCAAAATTTTCAAACTTCTAATCTTCTTTCTTTATAATCAGGTCAATTTTAAGTTAAGCTATCAGGCATATGAGAATCTACTGTACTTCCTTGACAAGTTAATTCATTAATTGTT
>NW_004444270.1:72952-75066 GCF_000243295.1 Trichechus manatus latirostris
GTACACTCTGCAGAGCATGTCAACTAAAACAGTTAGTACAAAGAATTTCTACATTGGAAGATTTGGAGACTATTTGATGTGACAAACACATCAAGATGGTAAATAATGCATCATATTCCTCTAGAGATTTTCTGTTGTATTTATTTCAAGCAGGTACTTAATCATGTTGGGAATGGTACTGTTCAGTTTATGTTTTTATGGTTTCCTGTTTAACTGCCTTTTGTCTCTAGCATGGTCATTCGATGGCCTTTTTGAAGCATGTGCCTGATAACACTCTTGCTGGGAAAACTGGGCTCCAGGCAAACTTGCAAATCTTTTGCTTTCAAAAAACTTAATTTATAGGATTGAAAGGAAAACTGGCTAAAGGGTTTGTTATTTGTCAAACAGGCTTCATGTTACCCCTGGACATTTTATTTGAAGAGCTGAGAAAAGGAAACCAAATTGATGGAAAATAAACAAGTACTTTTTCTAAAACCTTTAGACCCTGAAGAATGTATGCTATTTTTTAAATCAATAGTGTGTCAATTGTGCAATACAATCATTCACTTTTTATTGAGAAAATTAATTTGGATCAAAAATGAGCCATCTCAAATTTATTGACGGGATTGGAGAAATGAAAAACATACTTATTATGTCCATCACAATTAGTGAATACAGATTAGAGATATGGATTCAATGTTTTTTCATCAGATTGTACAGGCTTTGAGGTCCATTGAATACAGGGCAGGCATTCAATGGATGTTTGCTAAAAACAAACAAACAAACAAAACTGGGTGATAGCATTTTGTGTTCCAAAGAAGTCATTAAGTAGAGCCGATTTGGACCTTTAATGACAGAATTAAAGTACTAAATGAAAAATCGTCTTGGACAAGACATGGACAATTGACTTTTCAAATTCTCTTAGGAAACAGAACTATTCTTTTAAATATACTACTGATTCTTAAAAACTTATTTTTGATACTTGCCTCCAGGTGAACTGTGTTATGAGTAAAGTTATATGACTCACACTGAAGTCTGTTACTTACTTACATTATCTTAAAAGAACTTTTAGCTTTTTATAATTGATTGTGAACTTACATAATTCTGATTCCAAATACAAAGTACATTTGTAAAATGAAGAAAACAAAATTTTTGAACCAGAACTCAGAGGGCTATTGATAGGTCCCGAGGATGATATGTATGTGAAAGTGTTTGAAAATTACTGATTTCTTTGTAAGTATATTATTTTGCAAAATTTTATGTGTTGTACCGCTTATTCAAAAATATATATGTGTGTAGCTTTAAAAAAAAACTTCTATTGAATATATTGTTCAAAGGAAATTCTGTTGCTTTAAACAATGAAAATTTTTATTTGTCTCTTGATTTCCTAGCAGGTCAAAGAGTAAGTACTTAATTTGCATGTGTCTCACCTTGCGTTAAACCCTGTTTCTGACTGTTCCTCCAGGATTTGTATAATTGATGTCTTTTTGGGACACATCACCTTAGAAGCCCAAAAGTTCAACGTGCTGTGAGGGATTGAAACTTTATAGTATTGACCCCTCTACCATTTAAAGAGCAGTGAAGATTCTTTATGTTTATGAAATAATTGATGCATAATTAAAATTCATATTTCATGGTTTAAATATAAAAATGATTTCTGTTGACCCACCAGCAATAAAACTGTTGCTTTGTATTATTTTTTTAGTTGTAATGATTGATGTCTGTCAGTTTGTGGTACTATGGTGGTTTGCATGTTGCTGTGATGCTGGAAGCTATGCCTCTGGTATTTCAAATACCAGCAGGGTCATCCATGGTGGAAAGATTTCAGTGGAGCTTCCAGACTAAGATAGACTAGGAAGAAGGGCCTGGTGATATACTTCTGAAAAAATGACTAGTAAAAACTTCATGGATAGCAGCAGAACATTATCTGATATAGTGCCAAAAGATGAGCCCCTCAGGTTGGGGAAAGGTGCTTTCTCAAAGTAGAGTTCACCTTAATGATGTGGATGGAGCAAAGCTTTTGGGACCTTCATTTGCTGATGTGGCATGACTTAAAATGAGAAGAAACAACTGAAAACATCCATTAATAATTGTGACATAGAATCTACAAAGTATGAATCAAGGAAAACTGAAGT
>NW_004444270.1:77127-78637 GCF_000243295.1 Trichechus manatus latirostris
ACCTATGAGCAACCTTATGCTAAATGGAGAAAATATTGAAGTTGTCAAGGATTTCGTTTTACTTGGATCCACAATCAAAGCCCATGGAAGAAGCAGTCAAGAAATCAAAGGATGCATCGCATTGGGCAAATCTGCTGCAAAACACCTCCTTAAAGTGTTAAAAAGCAAAAATGTCACATTGAGAACTACAGTGCGTCTGATCCAAGCCATGGTGTTTTCAATTACCTCATAGGCATGCAAAAGCTGGACAATGAATAAGGAAGAACTGATTCATTTGAATCTTGGTGTTTTCAAAGAATACTGATTATACCATGGACTGCCAGAATAATGAACAAATCTGTCTTGAAAGAAGTATGGCCAGAATGCTCCTTAGAAGTAAGAATGGTAGACTTCGTCTCACACACTTTGGTCATGTTATCAGGAGGGACTAGTCCCTAGAGAAAAACATCATGCTGGGTAAAGTAGAGGGTCAGTGAAAAAGAGGAAGACCCTCAACGAGATGGATTGACACAGTGGCTGCCACAGAGGGCTCAAGCACAGCAACGATTGTGAGGATGGCGCAGGACCGGGCAGTGTTGCCTCTAATTGTGTATGGGGTCCTTATGAGCTGGAACTGACTGGATGGCAACTAACAACAACAATGACGGTGGTTCATATTCATGACATACTTCAAGTTTCGTTGATGGATCTTACAGCTGGAGTCCCACTGGTAGACAAATAGCAGAGGAATGATAGCTATGTTAGTGACGCTGAGCCTTTTTTATTGATTTATATTTTTTTTGACTCAAATAAATCCAGCAGGTCCCAGCCAAGTAGCACACAATGGTAAATGAGTGCATCATTCCAGTCACATACTCCTAAGGAATCAAAACAAATACTTGTATTGAGAGTTTCTGTTTTTGTTTTCTTTGTTGATAATGTTGGAAACTCAGGTCCAAATATCATGAAGAGAAATTGTGTCAAATTTTCATACGATCAGTCAAGTAAATTAGATATGGACATTCAATGCTAAATTCACTACCAGTTATTTCAGAAAAAGTATGATTAAATTCACTGTATTGTGAAAAAAAATTAAGTCAAAAATTGATAATAGCCAAACTTTTAAGCAATGAATGTCAGTAAGAAAAAAATAGGTTTTTCAAAATCATAATAGAATAGACCAAAATCGTAAAGTGACATATATCGGAATGTTGAACAAGTATCACCAACATTTTTAACCTTACGAGCAAATCAGCTATAATCCCAGGATATGTACTTCATTTGATAGAGTTTATCCATTATTTTGAATCACAAAGGGTTTGAAAGTAAGTTCACTGTGTTAGATGAAGAACCAGAAACCGAAGAATAAGGGTGTCAAGAAAGAAGGTCAATTCCAAATGACAGAGTCAATGTTGATGAATGTTATGAAACCTGGTTAGAGAATTTTATATAAGGCAGTCATATAATGCATGGGCTTTGAAGATACCATAATCATTGTCAACATATATACAGTGCATTTCAATGGAATCTA
>NW_004444270.1:83278-85065 GCF_000243295.1 Trichechus manatus latirostris
GCGTCCATACACCTCTCCCTTTTCCCCTCTGCAAATGAGGTTTAGTGTCTGCGTTATAAGACTGTGATAGTTAAATGAGGTATCTACAAAAAAACTCCAGAATTAATAAATGTGTTTAGCAAGTTTGCAAATTGTGTATACAAAAAAGTAAATTTCTAAAGCAATCAAGGCATAGAGTTATGCTGTAAATAACAAATTGTAAATATTGGTGCAAATTCACCAGATCTAATTTTTCATTAATTGCATGTTACATCCAATTAAAGAAGTGTTACTATATAAAGAAGTGGAATAGTTTAAAAAAAAAAAAAAGTTACTTTACCTTATAAACCCCGGTTTTCGCCTCTCCTTATATGCTTACCATGTTTCTGATGTCAACTCTTTGCCCTGATTTCTGCTTTCGCCCTTGAAAACGGGTTTTATTTTCTGCTTTTCTGATTTTACGGCCTTATATTATAGTAATGCTCCTCTTTTCTTTCTTTTTTTTTTAAAAACAAGTCTTTCCTCCGATTTAGACCATAAATCCTGGACCTTATCAGTTTTCTTAATGCATGTCACCCCAGTTAGCATTTCTGTCCTTGTCACAGTGGTCTCCACTGTCCAGTATGCTGATCACGGTGACCAAAGCTAGGGATGGAGAAGAATATTAAGGATACGCCTTGAGCTTACATTAGACTGAATTCATGACGATGGGTCCAATATTCCATCCTTTCCCAGCTAGCTGAGCTTAAAGTTGGGGTGAGGCCAATCCAAGACTAGTGGGCATAGCTGCTAGCTACTTCCCTTTCCACTTTTTCCCAGGGTAAACCCCTATAGAGAAGAGCCTTGTGTCAGCACGGTAAAGCACTGTCAAAATTTCAAGACAGCGATATGTTGTGTCTAAATGTGGTAGTAGAGAATAGTCCCAGATTTGCTGAGGACCTCAGAGTAACACAGAGGTGCATCCAAAAGCTCCTAGCCCTGGAGGAGAAACAATAAAAACAAATTTTGCAGCAGATTTGCCCAATACAATACATCATTTGATTTCTTGACTGCTGCTTCCATGGGCATTGATTGCTGAGTCAAGGAGAGAGAAATTTTTGACACTTCAATTTCTTTGTCACTTATCATAATGCGGGTTATTGGTCCAGTTGGGAAGATTTTTGTTTTCACCGTGTTCGTGTATCATCCACTGAAAGCCATGAAGTTGGACCTCCGTCAGTAAGGTCTTCTTCACTTTTGGTAAGCAAGGTCGTGTCATCCGCATACTGCAGGTTGTTAAAGAGTCTTCCTCCAATCCTGATGCTGCGTTCTTCTTCATATAGTCCAGCTTCTCAGATAATTTGCTCAGCATAGAAATTGAATAAGTATGGCGAAAGGATACACACCCTGACATACACCTTTCCTGATTTAAACCACACAGTATTACCTTTATTGCAAAATCTAAGCCATAATTTTAGGAAACATATTTAGTATATGATTGACTTTTAAAAATTATGTCCATAGAAGCTTTAGCATTTTGTTTCATCTGATGTTGTTCGGAATGATGTTCCCCATCTGATATGGCATCCAATATAATCAATAAACTCAAATATTCTGAATACCTTCTGAAATATGGCTCTCTCACCCTCAAATATAAAGTTTAATGTATCATTTTTTCTATAATTAGTGGCCATTAATAACATCCAGTGCTATGTAGAATAATATTCCTTTGTGTTACATTCTATCCTTGACTTAAGTGCATCTTTTGCTGAAGGCATTTGCTGTGTATTCTGTGGAGCTGGATGATATATTTCTCCGGGAGTTAAAGA
>NW_004444270.1:86525-88606 GCF_000243295.1 Trichechus manatus latirostris
ACGGTCTGCCTTCTCTGCGTTACAGTGAATGAATGGTGCCTGTCCCTATCTACAAGCTATTCTTCCGCTTGTGCACTGGGATCCATCCCCTCTCCCCTAACGAAGTCTTAGGTTCTTCAAATATTCCCTTTTGTTTTGCTAGTTTGTCCTCTATTTGATCATACTCTTTGCTCCACAAATTTTCTGAAATATCTCTCACTGGAAAAGAAAAGTGTTTGATTTGACTTGCTTCTTTATCTCCTGTCACAAATATTCCTTAGTTGGTATTTTCTCACCAACACACTCTAATCTGCCTCCTTCTAGATAATATCTTTGGTCAGTGCTATTATCTTCATTCTGCCAAATACAATGATCAGGTCAATTATACTTCAAGCATTTACACAGAATTGTCTCATTCGTCCTTACTGAGGAGCATTCTTCACTGATCTCCTGATCACCACACTCACCGGTTCTTCCTAATACCACACTCACCACTCCATTTCAGGCTCCTTTGTTAGATCTTTCTTCTCTTTCTTACCTTTACATGCTAAAGGTCCCCTGGGCTCAACTCCTAGCTTCTCGTCTATCTATTCTCTTTCCAACTATTCCATGTAGCCTCATGGCGTAAATACCATTTGTATAATCATGCCCCTCCAACTTATATTTCTTGTCTTAATCTCTTTTCTCAAGCTTCATATCACACACTCTACTATCTATTCAACCTCTTTCATATAAATCCTTATATCCACATTAGAACTCTTAATGTTTTCTCATTCTGCCCCCATTCGGGCTTCTCCTTAAATATAATGTCAAAGACATTCAACAAATTTCTTAAGTAAAAAAACTCAGGTCTCACCTTTATCCTTCTTTTTCGTATTCCCACCGTTTATGTCCTATCCACAAACAGGTCTTTGTACAGTCCACCACCATCTCTTGCCTAAATTATTGCAAGAACCTCAAACTAATCTTCCACTTCAAACTCTAATCTTCATGAACTACACAATAATAACTTGTCAACAAAATCACCTAAACCTTAAGATTAAAATTCTTCAACCACTTTGCACCTGGAATTTCATTAAAAGTCCTTATCAAAGTCCAGAAGGCCCTGCATAATGTAACCCTAGCCTTATGCCCGACTTTATCTCCCAACATTCTTTTCTTCATTAACATAATCTAGCCCCAAAAACTTTCTTGCTACTCCTTCATCATGCAAAAATTATTGCCCCTTTAGAACATTTCCACGTTTCCTTCTGCTTAGCCTGCTCTTTGATTTAGACATTTACAATAATGTCTCCTTTACTTTATTACGGTGCTCAAATAGCATCTTCTCAAAGGGATGTCTCTTAATCATCTTATATTAGTGGTCTTTCCCCCCATGCATCCGTGCTCTAGGTAATAATTTTGCTTTCTTCCCTGCATGCACATTATTTCTAATAGATAATTTATTTAATGCCACTAACTGCTCCTCTGCTTGAATGTAAAGTTGACGAGAACAGAGATTTTTCATGACCTGCTTTACTTGGCATAAAGGAAGCTCTAAATAAACAATTGCTGAACAATTGACAGAATGAGTAAATCCCTGAGACGCATCCTTAGGACATGTCTTAACACTAAGTCGGTAGATTTTACCCTTTGCTACATTCTGGAATTATCTAGACAGCTTTTAAAAATACTGATGCCTGGATCCTATTCCAATTAAATGAGAATTTCTGGATATAGGGTTGGGTCACTCCCCTCCCTGAGAGAATATAAAAAGGATGGTACAGATGGTGACATCATGAACTCCTATTGAATTTACTATGGTGACCTGGGCTCTGACTTTGGTGACTTTGGCGGCCAGGTTCTGTCTCTGGCCCTGACTATGGCTTCATGGCCAAGACAGATAAGTCCTTGGCTTTCACCGTCCTTCCACCATCCTTCTTAGATGGATTCTACCGTCCTTTCTTCAAGGAAAGATATTTGTTCACTACTGATTCTACTGATAATCTTGTTAATATATTAATTGTTGTTGTTAGGTGCCATTGAGTCGGTTCCAACTCATAGCAACCTTATAGGACAGAATAGAACTGCCCCATAGGGTTTCCAAGGAATGACTGGTAGAT
>NW_004444270.1:90229-99740 GCF_000243295.1 Trichechus manatus latirostris
AGAATGTAGAACATTGTCTTTATAAACTGTGTTATGCCAACTGAGCTAGATGTTCCCCGAGACCATGGTCCCACAGCCCTCCACCCAGCAATTCAGTCCCTCAGGGAGTTTGAAGGTGTCTATGGAGCTTCCATGACCTTTTCTTTGTACCTAACATTCTTGACTAAATCTGTGCTTGTAATCAAAGAACGAGATTGTTCGTCAACAACTCTTCTGATTTTTCCAGCTGTAGTTGAGCTTCGGAGTTTGCCATTTCTCACAGTCCTGACATGTATGCTAATTTTAGGCTTTGGATTGGCTAAATGCCTTATATCTTGAATTTAGTTACTTATTCCTGACTCGAAGTTCTGTATCTTAAAAAAAAACCCAAACCAAGCCCGTTGCCATCAAGTGAATTTCAACTTATATCTCAGGTCTCTGTAATTCCTATTTCCTTACTATAAGTCACACAGAACTATGAAGTCTGACACTAACTCATAACAAACATTTCTATTACTTGCTATTTTAGTCATCTTGACAATAGTGATTTTTTCACTGGTCCTATCATTCTATCAAGGGCTCTGCCCTCACTCTATTGCCATATTTTTGATGAGTCTGTTGGAAATAATTGCTATCAAATAAGCTCAAATTCATTGCTGTTGTATACGGTTAGAGAACATTCATATGTATGTTGCTTTTTCCCTTAGCTTCCAATTATTGAGAACACATTTTTTATCTAAGTAAATCCTTAACTACTCAATCTTTCCTGTGAAATATTATCTTCATCACAGAAATAATAAAATATAGATGGAAACAGGTAAAATACATTTTTAAGGTCAAAGAGCAAGAGGGCAGAAGTTGTAGAGTTTGACTGATTGGCTTACCCTTGTAGTGTAGGTTCTACTTAATGTGCTACATCACCATCCCTGAAGTCATAAAGGAGAAAACATGAATATGCAATGAAAAGCTCTCAGTATGGCCAAGGGAAAATAATTGTGTCCAAAGGCAACGAGAGGGATGATAGCATTCAGCAAGAAATTAGAAAATGACAAATGCAAGACTCAGCTTTGAAGATTTCGTAATTATTGTCCATTATCTAAAGAACCTGGGGCCAAGGAGTATAGGCTATGCAAAACATTAAACAGAATAAACTGTAATAAAATTTCAACCTAGCTTAAAATCACAAAGTAGCTAAATAATTGGTCTTTTGTGAATTTTTATTAGGAAATCAATTAAAAAATGGTAATGTTGGCCACTGTAGTCAAATATGAATTACACGTATTCTTCTATGGATAGTGTTATTTCAACTCAGAAAGGACACCTGTATAATCAAAACTTTTCACTAGTTCCCATGAGCTACCATGGGACAACTATGACAGACTGAGCTCTCATTATCATTGTGGTTTACCGCCTTGGACTTAGGATCTGGAGGGTGCAATGGCTGAGGCTATGGCCATCAATGAATTTTTCTACTGAAGAAATTTCGTTCTTTAATTCCAGTAAACAGTTTCAGTCCTTTGGTCCTTCAGAATTTTATTATTTTAGTCTATTTCTTCTTTTTTTCTTCCAATGTCACCAAACGAGAACAGTCTTGGCCTCTTACATTATAACTGCCTTCCTGATAGCTTAGCACGGACCATGAACAAAGAAATCACAATCCAGGCTTGTACTCTCAGGACCAAGATGAAATGTGAAGACCTATTTCTCTAATTTAGAATTTCTTTCGTCATTGTTACATTATGTGCAGTTTACTAACTTCTTTATTCCATTGAGAACATGTCTGTACATGTTTCCAACAAAATTATTTTGACATAGAAAACCTGATTTAAAATTTATTTATTCATCTAAATGGACTTTCTTCATTTAGGTTTTGCCTATATATATATACATATTTTACTCTGAGCAACCTATTTTTCTTTTGAATTATATTTCTTATTAATACTTATAAAAGACTTAAACCAAACTTCCATGTAAGATGTGGTCTTTCCTACTTATAGTGATACTCCTTTCTTATACTTGATATTTTTCAGAATTAATAAACACAGGCTTCCCCCAAAATGATAAAGACATTGCCCCTTCATCTAACAGATATAAATCCTAATATTCTTTTTGTTGCTGTTTCAATTTGATCTTGCACATTTAAGAATCTTTAAACTATATAAGAAGAGAATCTTCTGTGGTACCATATTTACTCCTTTGACATAATCGATTTTGTGAGAAGAGAGACGAGTAAAAGCATTCAGAACTTCCTGCCCTGCTTTTAAGGAGCCTTTCTCCAAGGGTCAAAAATAAAGATGGTGATTACTATTCTCTTTACACACATGGAAAAACTGATACTTCAAGAGATGAAGAAACTCACTCAAGTCCACACAGTTTGTGTTGGATAGGTCTGGATTTGAACTCCGTTCCTGCATGGCTGCACATACTGGGTTCCCAACCAATGTGCTTTAACTAACCTTCAAACACATTCCAAGAATTAAATAGGAAAACACAATTTCTGGGTTAAGAGGAGAGCTCTGGCTCTGTCTACAGAAAGATAATGAGAGTTAAAGACTTGAAAAATCAGATGTGATGCATGAAGAGGGCAGATTGCACCAGTAATCTACTTAAGTTATGTTAAGCACAGTCATAGGCTTTGAATAATTGATAATAATTACCTTTTATTAAAAGAGTTTTACTGCAAGAAGTACAGATGAGGCAAATACATAAATGAATATTATGTGTCAGAATCATTTAAACTTCTCCTCAAATCACAAGGCAAAAGTATAATTGGACTGTTTTCTACATTTGTAATATAAAATAAGAATTAGAAACATCTATGCAGGGGGCTACGCCCACGAAAAGGGAGTATAAAAGTCCAGGTGCAGATGGCGATGTTCATTCACAGCAACCTCACCTTCGACATCAAACCAAATCCACAATCCCTGACACAATGAGCCACTACTACGGCAACTACTATGGTGGCCTTGGCTATGGCCTTGGTGGCTTTGGTGGCCTGGGCTATGGCTATGGTTCCAGCTCTGACCTTGGTGGCTTTGGTGGCTATGGCTGTGGCAGCTTCTGTCCTTCTGTCTATGGAAGATACTGGTCATCTGGATTTTACTAAAAATATTACCCACTGCATAAAAATTCACAGTTTTTGTATTGATTTCATCGTATGATTCTTTTGATTCCCTCGCACCACCCATCATTAGTGACATATTTGAGAGGCTGTCGTGAACCACTGAAGAAGACATCATGATGCAGACTGATCTTCTGGATCTTCAGGGATCTGAATCTCGTCCCCACCATGAGTTCCCTCACTCCTACGGTGCTACTGAAATGCAGTCTCCTTCTTTATAGTTTCTGTGATATTTCCGAACATATTCGCTAATAAACTTTTGTCATGAAGATTTAAAACATTGACCCACTTTCCATTGAAGATATTGTCCTCTGTTTTCTATCAGAAGAAAAAAAAAGATGATCATCACTTCAGAATTCAGATTTGGGAATCCTTTCCATGGGAGAATTAGTTTATGTCCGCCAACATCATTTAACATTTTTCAGAGCTTATCTTGGAACACTGATAAAGATATTACTGATCAAAAGATACAAATATTTGCAGTGGGGACCTCCTTTTCTGATCCAGAATTGCATCACTCAAGCTGCGTATTGTCATCTCTGCTACATTATTGCTATGCCATTGCATTCCTTAACACTTCTGTGACATTTCTGGAGATACTTTCTAGTAGATTTTGTTCATAGACCTACAAAAGCTGACTTCATTTCTTTTCATCCATCTCAATGTACTTGAGTTGAGTATATTTTGAAAAATAATACTCTTGCATTTAAAAATATTTTCCCCTTGGAAATATTGACTTCATACCAAAGTTTCCTTAGAAATGAAGCTCATAGAAGTTTTAAGAACATACAATGTTTAGCTGCTGTGATTTTTACTCAGATAATGTTTCCAGTATTTGATACTCAATGGAACCAAATAGAAAGAGCTTCGGTGGTGCAGTGGTTAAACGCTCGGCTGCTAACCGAAAGGTCGGCAGTTCAAACTACCAGCCCCTCCACTTTGCTTGGTAAAGTAGAGGGTCAGCAAAAAAGAGGAAGACCCTCAATAAGATAGATTAACACAGTGGTTGCAACAATGAGCTCAAGCATAGCAAAGGTTGTGAGGATGGCGCAGGACCAGGCAGTGTTTCGTTCTGTAGTACATAGGGGAGCTATTAGTCGGAACTGACATGACAGCACGTAACAACAACAACAGCTGCTCCACGGGAGAAAGATGTGACAGTCTGCTTCCTAAAGATTACAGCCTCGGAAACCCTGTGGGGCAGTTCTACCCTGTGAGTTGGAATCAACTCGAAGCCAATGGATTTGGTTTTTGGGGTTTGGAACCAAATAATTTAGACATTCCTAATTCGAAATAAATTTATATCTCCCTTAATGTAGAGAAATTTCTGTTTAATGTGACATCCTTTGGTGTACTAGAACTAGCTCATAATGGCTCACAAGAGCCAATTTTGAGCATCTAGTTCCAATTCTGGGTTCAGTGGTAGATTGAAAGAGGCCATGGTGGGAGTATTTACACAGAGGAAATCATCAAATGCTAAAAATCAGCGTTTTTTTAGAAAGGTTTTTTTTTTTTTTGCCAGTACATCACTGGTGACGTCTATTCTGTATTCAGGACAGTATAGATTTATTAGGAATCTTCACTGTGTCTGAAGAAGGTGATGATTGTGTGTGTATGTGTTTCATTTATCCTATTGTTGTTGTTGTTGGCTGAATGAAATACTGCCCAGTCCTGTACCATACCCATGATCTGTTGTGGACTGGACCATTTTTGATCCACAAGGTTTTCATTGGCTGATTTTTGAAAGTAGAATACCAGATTTTTCTTCCTAGTCTTAGTGTGGAAGCTGTGCTAAAATCAATTTAGCATCAGAGCGTAGCCAAAGCCTCCACTACCAGACAGGTGGTGGCTGTGAATAAGGTGCATTGGTCAGGAATCAAACCGAGGTCTCATGCATAGAAGGTGACATTTCTACCACTGAACTGCCACGGCCCCCTTATTTACCGGATAACTATTTTTCTTAATTGTGCAAGATAAAGGTGACTTCCACATCTTTTCCTGTCTCTAGAGTGCCTCAGTGGCAAACGTGTTTTTAGAAGTCAAGCTTGTACGACCCTAGAGTGTCTTCTCTTTAGAGATAGAGAGCTTGAGCGTTCTCTGTGTTCTCTTTGTTGATTATTTTAGCATTGTAACAAGTATTAGTTCATTTTTTAAATTGGACCTTTGTTTTCTTCTTACTTACAGACATAGATTTGGAGAGAATTCTTCTTTCTCTTGTTCTGGATGGCTACTGGTATTAGTTCCTCAGACTGACAATGTGAGTTATTAAGTGGAAGCATGAAGGTTTTGAGGATCAGTAATTCTAGAGAAGTTAGTATGACTGGGAATAAAATTATAAAATTCTGCTAGAAGTGGAACAATATCTGGATAGAAAGAAAATAACTTTGCGTTCAAATAATTTAGATTTATACTGTTGGTTATATCTCTAAATTAAAATATTTTATACCGTATTATTTGTTGATGTTTTGATCTAATTATTCCACTTCTATTCAGTATAAATACCAAGAATCATCTCAAAAACTGCCTCATGAACAGGTGAAAGACCCTTTCAAATTAGGTTACTATGAACGTTCTAAAACTGTGCTTGGGGCGAAGATATTTATTTACCACAGGGTTTTCAGTTCTTTAAAGTAAATTTTCAATTGTAAACTGCTATTTAAACCAATAACCTAATTTTTCTAATTATTTCCATTTTTTCTTCTCCAAGTGATTATGAGGTGAGTAGATGCCATTTGCAGGGAGTTCAGCATAGATATTGAACCACTTATGAAGGGATTAAGTATTTTAAATAAAGTAAGAGAGAAATCACAGGAGGTGATATTGTTTAGCTATGACCTAGTAATTAAATAATAGTTATGTATATCATGTTTAAATAGGAAATAATACACAATTATGTGGGTTTTTTTTTTTCTCTTTTTAATGATATATATATATATATATATATATATATGTGAGCTCGGCTACTAACCAAAAAGTAGGAAGTTCGAATCCACCAGTTGCTCCTTGGAAACCCTATGGGGGCAGTTCTACTGTGTCCTATAGGGTCGCTATGAGTTGTAATCAACTTGACTGCAATGGGTCTGGTTTTGGTTTTATATACATATATATACATATATATATACACACACGCACTCACATACATATTTTCTGTATTTTTCATAATGTAGCTTATGTCTATTATTTCTTGGTCATTCACTTTATTACAACCTTACTTCCAGCAGTTTTCATCAAATTCCAAGACAATCGCTACAACAACCACAGAACTGTCTCCCCATATTCAAGATCTTCTTACACAATCCATCCTGATTATGAACAAGTAATTCTGAAATATCACTTCTGTCTCTTCACTGCCTTTTCCACACAAACAGCCTAAAGATCAATCAAGTCTCCCTGATCTGGACCCAATGTCTTCACAACCTTCAATTACTTCCTTGATAAACCCTCTGTACATCACCACTTCTCTGTTCATTGAGACACATCTTACCTGTTCTTGATTCTGTGCATTGCCTCATGCTGGAGATTTCTCTTGTCTTCTTTTTCTGCTGAATATCTCCTTCAACATCTGTCATGGATTGAATTGTGTCCCCCAAAAATAGGTGTATCAATTTGGCAAGGCCATGATTCCCAGTATTGTGGATTGTCCACCATTTTGTCATCTGCTATGATTTTCCTATGTGTTGTAAATCCTACCTCTATGATGTTAATGAGGTGGGATAGGTGGCAGTTACGTTAATGAGGCAGGACTTAATCTACAAGATTGGACTGTGTCTTGAGCCAATCTCTTTTGAGACATAAAAGAGAGAGGTGAGCAGAGAGATGGGGGGACCTCATACCAGCAAGAAAGCAACCCTGGAAGCACAGCGCATCCTTTAGACCCGGGTTCCTGCACGGAGAAGCTCCTAGTCCAGGGGAAGGTTGATGAGAAGGACATTCCTCCAGAGCCAACAGAGAGAGAAAGCCTTCGCCTGGAGATGATGCCTTGAATTTGGACTTCGAGCCTACTAGACCGTGAGAAAATAAACTTCTCTTTGTTTAAGCCATCCACTTGTGGTGTTTCTATTATGGCAGCACTAGATAACTAAGACTACCTAACCAACCTTCATTTTTTAAGAAATTATTCATAAGTCAACCTAATTCACTCCAATCTTAAGTTGTCTTGGAAATAAGTGTTACTATTGATGGTTAAGCACTTGACAACTAGCCAAAAGCTTGCCGCCTTGAACCCACTCAGAGGTGCCTTGGAAGACAGGTTTGGCAATCTGTTTCTGAAAGGACACAGCCTTGCAAAAGCTATGAAACAGTTCTACTTTGCACACATGGAGTCACCGTGAGCTGGAATCGACTTGCTGGCAGCTAACAACCACAAATCCCTTACCTTACTATTATTGAACTGCTTTGATGATTCATACACCATAATATATGAACATACATTTGCCACACAGAAACACATGCACACACACAATGACAAAAATTAAAAGATGAGTTTTTAAGGCCAGCTGTAGATCCTTTATGTATTCCTAACCTACAATCTTGATGATCAGATGTATAGCAAAATATATTTCACATTACATATATTCAATATGAGTGTATGGTTTGGTTGATAAATTTGATCTAAATTTAAAAAATTGATCCAAATGATCATCCTTTTGCTTTGGAACAGACTATGAAGTGTTCCGTATGATATAGCTGTTATTTCCTCTATAACATTTTAAGATATTTATAAGAGGGTTTCTAAAACCAATACATAAAAAACAATATACATACAGTATTTTTGCAACGTATTATGTTAAGCCTCATCCATATAAAGACAGGAGCCCTGGTAGTGTAATGGTTAAGCGCTAAGGCTGCTAACCAAAAGGTCAGCAGTTTAAATTCATCAGTAGCTCCTTGGAAACTCTTTGGGGCAGTTCTACTCTGTCCTATAGTGTCGCTATGAGTCAGAATCAACTAGACAGAAGCAGGGTTTTTTGTTTTTGTTTTATATATATAAAGACAAGGTCTAGGTCTTCAAACTGTTTATAAACAAACCGGAGTATGAGGCAGACATGGAGGTTCACCTCTGAGATCTCCGTTCAGAAAGGACTCGCTGCCCAAGAGTGTGAGGAGATGTTAGTAACGTCCAGATTCACCTCAGCGCTTGAGCCAAGGCCAGTTTATTCATAGGGTGGCTGCCAGCTAAAGGTTGAGCACAACATTTCTGCTCAACAAGGATCTTCTCTAAAGACAATCCTTGCTTCAGAGCTGCTGTTGGGCTGGCAGAGAATTTTTGGAGTTAGCATTGTGGTCTGATGGTTCCCCTGCCCAATCCTGTTTATTCCCTTTTCTTTTCACACGAGTTGCTCCCAGCTCCTAACTCCATCTCTCAGTCTGATTCGCAAGGAGAACCCAATTGTTATGTAAGAGAAGAATTTAAAAAAAAAGAATAAAAATAAAGGGAATTGACCACTAGGTGGCAGTATGGAAAGACTAAGGAATACATAACAGTAGTAGGCAGTCAGAAGGTTGTGGACTACCAGGGGTGACGAATGGTATAAGAAGCATATATATATGTATATATGTGTGTGTGTGTCTACACCATAAACAAATAAGTAGGTTTGTGAGAAAGTAAGGATGCCATCTACAGGTTTCATGAAATGTTGGGACACCTTATCTGGGCAAGAGGAATATTCTTTGTAAGGGAATAATAGGAAGAAAATTTGTGCTACATCATGTAGGACATGCATATCATCTTAATAGAAATTGATATTTAAGAATAAAAGTGGTTAAAAGTTTATGAGGCAGAATATCCAACAAGATGAATGATCAAACTTTGTCCACAGTTTTCTAAATAAATGGTGTCTTTGCCACTTAATTTATTATAAAAACTCTTGATATTTTCCATGATTAGTATACCAGCTTATTGAATAATGAAAAGCAGGAAAACATGACATTTGGAAAACGTAAAAACTATGTCCAAGACAAAGAAAAGAAACTATTATTTAATGATATTAAAAAAAAAAACCTCAGGAAAAGGCAAGAATTGTCACCTAGTAAAAGAGAGCTTGGGGATTCAATTTAAATGTAGAAATACATGAAAAAAATCACCTCTGAAGATATGAGCATAACTATTCCAAACAAATATTTACTGTGAGTTATAAAATTAAGCTAAATTGAAAGGAAAAATGTCTTCATTCATCTTTGGAACTATGCTTCATAAAAAGGTTGACTTAATAGTGTTATTTTTCACCAAAGATGGATTTTCAGAGAATAAAGGCTGTGTGTTGTGGTTGGCTACACCTTCACAGAGGGAGTATAAAAGTCCCATTTCAGGCAGTGAGATTCATTCTCAGGAAACTTACCTTTCACATCAAACCAAGTCCTCAAACCCTGACACCATGAGCTACTACAGCACCTACTACGGTGGCCTTGGCT
>NW_004444270.1:101577-102645 GCF_000243295.1 Trichechus manatus latirostris
CGTCCCTCTGTCTATGGAAGATACTGGTCATCTGGATTCTTCTTGAAAAAATGACCATCACTTCAGAACTTAGAATGTTTGTTTAATTTTCATTATCTCATTCTTTTATTCTTCAAGGAGATATTATCATGCATTCAGTATGATCTGACTCAGTGGAGATCCATGGCTCAGACCAAGGATTTGATCACTCAAACTAGATTATTCCCTTTTCTTGATTTTGACATGTTGGCTACAAAGACCTTCCCCTAGAGCCAACATTGAGAGAAGTCTTCCCCTAGAGCCGGTACCCTGAATTTGGACTTCTAGCCTCCTCAACTAGGAGAAAATAAATTTATGTTCTGAAGGTCACCCACTTGTGGTATTTTTCTTATAGCAGCATTAGATGACTAAGACAGTATGTTCCCTTCCTATCATGTGTATTTGCTTGAGAAAGGGAAGTGACAAAGAAGGAAAAAAATGTATATAAGAAAAAAATAGTTCATATTCAGAGAGGTGGCTAGTTCAGTAATCTTGGCATAAAGTAGCAAGTCAAATTCTTTACCTAAATATGGTAGATGGGGTAGAAGTAAGTGGATATTAAGCATGCACACTTCAAGAAAATACTGGAGAAGCCAGCACAACTTGATGAAGGCTAGGTCACGAAAGCTCCATAGACACATCCAAACTCCCTGAGAGACCAAATTGCTGAGCTGAGGGCTGTGGGGACCATGGTCTCTGGGAACATCTAGCCCAATTGGCATAACACAGTTATAAAGAAAATGTTCTACATTCTACTTTAGTGAGTAGCGTCTGGGGTCTTGAAAGCTTGTGAGTGGCCATCTAAGAAATTCCACTGGACTCACCCTGTCTGGAGCAAGGGAGGATGAAGAAAACCAAAGACACAAGGGCAAGATTAGTCCAAAGGACTAATGGACCACAACTACCACTACCTCCACCAGACAGTCAAGCACAACTAGATGGTGCCCGGCTACCACCACCGACTGCTCTGACAGGGATCACAACAGAGGGTCCTGGACAGAGTTGGAGAAAAATGTAGAACAAAAATCTAACTCAAAAAAAAAAAAAAAA
>NW_004444270.1:104594-105511 GCF_000243295.1 Trichechus manatus latirostris
CACACACACACAAAGTCTGCTGTGTTTTCACTTCCACCTTCCAAATCTCATGCAAAACATCTCCTGTGGCCCAAGCTAACCCAGAACTATTCAGGGATCCATATACTTGAAAAGGTAATAACAACGTGGCTAAGTTGACAAAAGACTTATCCAACAGAGGTGGGATATTTCATGTAAGGGAGTACACCTTCTCCTAAACAAATGACTACCTTATTACCAGGCATTTCACATTTACAACAATAAATGTGAAAAATCTACTCTCCAAATATTTTGCGCATTAATGACATACATCTGGCAGTAACCAATGCGCAGATGCCAGGCCGGAGTAAGGCTGGCTTTGATGATTAAAGCTATGTATCGACTTGGCTGAGCCATGATTCTCAGTGGTTTGGCAGTTATGGAATGATGTAATCATCCCCCATTTTGGCATAACACTGGTTTTGCATAACAATCTGGTCTTTGGAACCTAACCACATTGACAAGTGAGAGGAGGGTGTACTGAGAAAAGTGTAGGAAAGGTGGTATTGACTATATTGTGAAAGGCTTGAATATTCTCCTGTAGTGTTTTGCCTCTTCGAATTATGATTGTTAATATGTTTCTAGACAGAAGAAATAATCGAGGAGGATTGGTAATATTTTTTCACTATTTTTTGCTGAATTATATTCTGCCTTTGGATTTTAAATTAATTTTCATCATTCATAATTATTTAATAATGGTATGCTAGTTTACTGAATGCTAACTAGGAATGAAACATGATATTTGGAAATAAATGAGTACTTAGTGTAAGGAAAAGTGTAGGCAACGTTATTTGAAAAGGTCAAAAGTTTCAAATCTCAAGCAATGCCAGGAAGGGTTTACCTGATACAAGGTAGCCATGTAATTACATTTTTTAAATAATTACATTTAAAGATAGAAA
>NW_004444270.1:109157-110075 GCF_000243295.1 Trichechus manatus latirostris
AAAGAAAACAAAAATCCTCACAATTGGACCAATAAGCAACATCATGATAAACGGAGAAAAGATGAAGTTGTCAAGGATTTCATTTTACTTGGACCCACAATCAATACCCATGGAAGCAGCAGTCAGGAAGTCAAAGAACGCATTGCATTGGGCAAATCTGCTGCAAAAGATCTCTTTGAAGTGTTGAAAAGCAAAGATGTCGCCTTGAAGACTAAGGTACACCTGTCCCAAGCTGTGGTGTTTTCAATCACATCATATGCATGGGAAAGTTGGATGATGAGTAAGGAAGACTGAAGAAGAACTGATTCCTTTGAATTGTGGTGTTGGCAAAGAATATTGAATACCATGGACTGCTAAAAGAACAAACGACTCTGTCCTGGAAGAAGTACAACAGAATGCTCCTTAGAGACAAAGATGGCGAGACTACGTCTCACATACTTTGGACACGTTATCTGGAGGAACCAGTCCCTGGAGAAGGACAGCATGCTTGGTAGATACAGGTTCATTGAAAAAGAGGAAGATCCTCAATGAGATGGATTGACACAGCCACTGCGACAATGGGCTCAAGCATAACCACGATCATGAGGATGGCACAGGACCGGGCAGTGTTTCATTCTGTTGTACACAGGGTCCCTATGAGTCAAAACCGACTCAATGGAACCTAACAAAACAACAACATATGTTAAATAAAAGGAATGAGAAATATTAGGGCCTGCTTCTTCTTATCGTTGATACGAAGTTCATCCATCTTGGTTTCAAACATTATCTTTTAATAGGAAGAACAACAACAAGAAGAAAAAACATCTTAAGCTTTTTAAGTTTTACATATAGACCTAAAAAAAAATACAAGTACTAGTGACTTTTTGTAAGGCCTCTTATGTCCACCCATTCCAGTTCATCATTTCATTATAACTTAAT
>NW_004444270.1:110983-131393 GCF_000243295.1 Trichechus manatus latirostris
TTATAATACTTAACACTTCCATACACGCTCAAAATCAGTGTAATTTCCCTCATTTTTCTCTTCTATGTAGTCCTCAGAATGTTTATATGAAAATCCACATATGCATGCAATCACACTCACAACACACAACACAGGCACACATGTATATTTTTTACAACAGTTAAATAGTAGACTTTTCCGTGGTAGATCGGTAGATGGTGGTCCTTTGTGTGTTTACCATTGACCATCTCCCAGTGCAAAGCCCATCCTAGTGCCTTTCCTGTGATAAAAACTGAATGAGACTTTGTTTTGGTGACTGAATATCAATTTCCTACAAAATCCTTTCCATTTGCAATTAAAATTTGGTGTGTTTTCTTATATAAATACTGACTACGTCTTCTGTAAGAGAACAATATATAGTTAAGCTGGTATTTCAGGAAAACATAAATTAAAAAATATTAACAGACATTCATTATGATTACAGGATGTACTTTTGCAAGATCTAACAGCTCAGGGGTGTTAAAATTAGGATCTGTAGCCTCAAAATATTTATCATGCAGGTCAAGTAACAGGTTAAAACTGGAAAACTTGTTTCGCAAGGTGGCGGAGCCAAATAAGTAATTCATATAAGAGTTAGGAGAGGGCAGCAGATGTTTATGGACTAAAATAGTCTAAGGAGGCTATAAAGAGAAGAAGGATTTACTTCACAATGAATAAAATGTTCGGAGAAAGAGCTTAGAGGTGGGGAGCCTACTGAACTTTCCTGAAACATTTTGAGAGACTTCAACTAGGTAGAGCGGATGCTTCACATAAGGTTTCAGCGGAAAGAAAGTTGAAAAGTTAGGCTTCGATTATATTTTGCCTGGATGTGAGGACTGTCTCTAAATATGAAGGTGCATAGAGGTTATCACACAGGAACACAAACAAGGAAGAAAAAACATGCATATATTCATATTTTTATGATATAAACACATTGTTTTGCTCTCAAACTAAGAATAACCATTCAGGATTTTTCAAAGTTATTACACTAGCTTATTGAATGACACAGAGGAATATTGTATTTAATGAATACCTAGTCTAAGACCAAGTGAATAGAACATAAGTTGACAATGACACCTGAGTCTGTGTGAAATAAGGAGCAAGAATATTAAGGTTTAGATGTAGAAACGTGTGTAAGCTGTAGACTTCAAGTCAGGAAAATAATTATTTGATACAAAAAAACGGATCTAAAACATTGAAATTAAATTCAAAGGAAAAATGTGTTCATAAATCTTTGGAACTACACCTAAGAAGAAAGGTATGGCTGAATAGTACTGTTTTTCACCGAAGATGGATTTTCAAAAGAGAATGTTGCTCATATGTTGTGGTTTGCCACACCCGCATGGAGTGGGTATAAAAGTCCCAGTTTAGACAGTGATGTTCATTCTCAGGAAACTCACCTTCAACATCCAGCCAAATCCACAATCCCTGACACCATGAGCTACTGCGGCAACTACTACAGTGGCCTTGGCTATGGCCTTGGTGGCTTTGGTGGCCTGGGCTATGGCTATGGTTCCAGCTATGACCTTGGCGGCTTTGGTGGCCTGGGCTATGGCTATGGTTCTAGCTCTGGCCTTGGTGGCTTTGGTGGCCTGGGCTATGGCTATGGTTCCAGCTATGGCCTTGGCGGCTTTGGTGGACTGGACTATGGCTATGGTTCCAGCTATGGCCTTGGTGGCTTTCGTGGTTATGGTTGTGGCTGCTTCCATCCCTCTGTCTATGGAAGATACTGGTCCTCTGGATTTTATTGAAAACATTGTCCACCCTCAGAGATCTCTTCTAGATCCAGAATTCATCACGCAAGCTAGCTACACTCACCCATGCTGTGTTATTAATATGCATCTTCCTTCTTTATCCTTTCTTTGCTATTTCTTGACATAGTTGCAAATAAATCTTTTCTGTGACTAAACATTGTCTCATTGATTTTTTTAAGCTAAACGCACTATTGAATTATAAGTTTTGTCATATCTGAGTTGTGTATTTCTCTGAAGCCTATTTTTCCTACAGAATTATCTACTGTCTTAGAATTAATCTTATCAAATTTTAGCCAATAGCTCCTTCATTTGACATGGTATCTGATCAGGTGATGCTCCTTTTTTTTTACTTTAATACCATTTAGAAAGAAGTCTATTTAGATGTCCTTAATTCTTATGACTACTGCCCACAAGTAGTTTGTTGTACTGTGATGGCTTGCATACCAGCGGGTCACCCATGATGGACAGGTTTCAGAAGCGCTTCCAGACTAAGACAGGCCAGGAAGAAAGACCTGGCAATCTACTCCTGAAAATTAGTCAATGAAAACCTGATGGATCAAAACAAAACATTGTCCAACTCATTTCTTTGGACACATCATCAGGAGTGCCTATGAGGGTGAGGGAGACCCTTAGTGAGGTGATTTGGCACAATAGCCCAGTGATGAACCTGAACATGCTGGTGATCATGCAGGACTAGGCAATGTTTTCTTCTTTTGTACATAACGTCACCATGAGTTGGAGTCAATTTGATGGGAATTGTATCTATCCATCCATCCATCTATCTATCTGTCTGTCTGTCTATCTATCTGTCATATATCTATCCATCTATCTATCAATTCTTAGGAAGATATAGACACTTCACTCACAAAATTATTAGTTTAACGTAACATCTATTCTAACCTCACTGTGTCAGGAGGAGCATTATTTTTTAACATAGTCCATGACAACTGTTACTACTTTTTATGACCTTTACAATGTAGACGTGTCCATGGCTTGGTGCTTAGTCTTCAGTGTGCTCCTTTTCCTGGGACTTCCTTAGAAAACAATGACAAAAATACATACAATACACCCCACCCCACCAGCTTCTATTTCTATAAAAGAAGTAGAGGATCTGGGGATTTTTTTTTCTGTATTTACTAGTTCTTCACTATTTTAAAACATATATCATTTAACTTTTCAGGTTTAATACTACTTTTCTTATATTTATATATATATGAAAGTTGATTTTGAATCATGGTTTCTATACTTTTTCCAAGTAAGGTGGAGTACTGGTATTTATTCCTCATTTAAACTTTTCAAGAGATTTTGTCACAGGTTGTTTTTTTGGATCCTTCCCTCAGACTTGAGACTGGTTATTCATTTCTATCCAGTGTCTTCAGATCGCTAATCTCCGTCTTTTAATCATATATGATGTGATTCCCAATATGGTTCTCACTTTATTAGATAAGTTATAGAGTCTTCATTGATCTTGAATGATTCTAGCTGGTACTTTACTAGTGTGTTTACAAACTAATAATTTGTTCTGAATTTTTTAGGACCTGAAATGAGGAACGATTTGGGTGATGATCCTCACTGATTTAAGCTAGACCTTGGGCTCTTCAGTCAATCACATAGCAGTTATTTATTTGGCACTAAATTTATCATGACAAGGGATTTTAACTGATGGTTGTGAATTCCAGAAAATAGACAATAATTAAGAACAAACAAATAAACTAGAATTTCTTTTTCAGAAAAAGGCCCTATCTTCTACATCTCTGTATTAAAATAATTATGGGTCCAAAATAGAACATGTCAAAATGATATGGCAGAGAATGAAGTGGGTGGGGCTATATTTGAAGCACAGTTGGCCTTGACATTATAATTCTTCAAAATGAATGAACGCTATATGAGGACTTTTTATACTCTACTATCTACCTTGCGTATTTACAAAGATTTCCATAATCAGGATTTTAGGAACAACTAAATATTATATTTTGCCACAAGGACTATAGGACTCAAAGAACATGAAGCGATATATCAAATATAGAACTGTACTCCATGTGCACTTTGCACAACTGTTAGGATTTAAACAAATTAAAGAAAGACATAACCAAAGAAGATAATAAAACCAAACCAAACCCATTGCTGTTGAGTCGATTCCAACTCATAGCAACCAGATAGGACAGAGTAGAACTGCCCTATAGGGTTTCTAAGGAGCGCCTGGTAGATTCAAACTGCCGACCTTTTGGTTAGCGGCCAAGCTCTTAACCACTGTACTGCCAGGGTTCCATAGAATGTGCATTATCTTGGGGAAGAAGAGGAGATGATTATCCATAGAACAAAAAAGAAATTGGAAATTATATAAATAAATTCCTCAGGTCAGTGTTGGATTATTAGAGCAAATATAAACCAGTTGACATAAAGTCGATTCCGATTCATGGTGACCCATGTTGTGTCAGAGTAGAACTGTGCTCTGTAGGGTTTTCAATGGCTGACATTTTAGAAATAGATCACCAGGCCTTTCTTCCAAACCACCTCTGGGTGACCTCAAACCTCCAAACTTTCGGTTAGCATCAGAGCACGTTAACTCTTTTCTCCACCCAGGGATTCCAAATATCCTTAAATAACTTGTAAAATGATATTTACTACCTTTTGCAGTAATTTTTAAAGAGAATAGTGGAACAGGAAAAATAAGTTTAAGAGAAAAAGGTGCTGCAGTAACCCCGACATGTAGCAAGGCAGTCCCAACTCAGACTCTGTGACAGATTCGGTGTTTGGAATAGAGAGAAAGGCGATAATTTCAAGGATGCAAGAAGATTGCTTACATGAGTGACGAGGAAGATGAATTCAGGGTGAGTCCACGTCTGCAGGGTTAATGACCTGAAGAAAGTTGCTACTATGGATCATACAGAGTGAAGCAGGTATACATTTGAGTAGAAAACCAATGAAAATTTGACCTCAGACTATTTACACCTAGCAGGAGCCCTAGTGGCCCAGTGGTTAAAGCGATCCACTGCTAACCGAAAGGCTGGCAGTTTGAAACCAGCAGAGGCTCCATAGGAGAAAGATGTGGCAGTCTGCTTTCGTAGAGATTTACAGCCTTGGAACCCTATGAGGTTGCTATGAGTCGGAATCGACTTGACGGCAGTGGGGATTTACATGTAAACTAACACTTTAATTGCCAAATGAAAAATATCTTACTGGTAGAATATTATTCTTTAGACGTTTTTATGTAATTATGTTTATATGTATTTTCTACTTCTATATTAATTGTAGTTACTAAGAAACATCTCAAAATTTGCCTTCAGCACAGCTACAAATTCTAAATTCAGGTTAAACAGCCCATGTGACTTCCCAAAATTGATTTTAGCAGCAAAATATTTATTTTTATTTTTATTATTACTTTTAAGTTGCCTTTGATATGTTCTCTTTCCTGTTTTTAAGTATGCTTCCCTTCCAAGGGCTTACTGACTGATTAGAGATCTGAAGAAATGGATTTCATCATAGTTATTCAAACTTAGGCATTTTAAAGAAAAGTAATGAGAAATCTTAGGACCTGATGCTGTTTATTGTATTTTTTTAAAAAATAAAGTTACCTTAAAGAAGCATAACATTATATTTAAACATGGAACTAATACACACAGCTTGTTTTATATTTGTCTCTAAAAATCTGCACAATGACTATCGATTTTTCATAATGTATTTTAAACTCATCCTTTCCAGCCAAGTTTTCTTATTGCAGTCTATAACAGGACATTGTAAACACCTCCCAAGTGGTCCCTCTGCATTCAAGAATTTTCCGTACAATTCATATTGCACAGAAAATATGTATTTTCTAAAACATCATTTCTCTGAGGCCACTGCCCTGAACAAAAACATAGACTAATTTATGGCCTATCCTGGTCTTAAACCAGTTTACTTCCCAGCTGTCAATTAGGCTGGATTTAAATGCCTTTCCCCAGGCACAGCGTTTTGCTCATTGAGGACATGTTTTGTTTACTTTAGTCTCTGATCATAAGCTCAAACCATTGTCCCTCGCTGGCACCTCTTCCTCTTTCCTGATTTTATTAGAATCTCGATGCTTCTCCCAAGATGCAGCACATTTGACACCTTCCCCAGGATTCTTTCAGGGGACTTTACAGCCCACTGTAATTGTTAACTCCTCTAAACCACTCTCGAGATCAGCATCACGATTCATTATTCAGTCTTCTGATATACTGCCGTATGCCATTAACAAAAGACACACGCATTCAAACACACGCAATGTCTCTCTCTCCCACACACACACACACACACACACACACGTTTGTGAATTTAACTAAATGGTAGGATTTAAAGTCCATGGAGTGGTCCTTCCCGAAGGCCCATCGCGGTACGTTTCTCATAATAAAGTTTTAATGTGAATTTTCTGCTGAAATATGTTGAAATAGAAAGCATTTTTCATGAATAAAATGAATATATACATACATACGTATGTGTATATATATATGAAAATTTTAAAGGTATATAAAAAAGCTTTCAAAAATTTAAATTGGTATTTCAGGAACAGAAAGTTTTAAAAAATCAACAAATATGTATTTTGTTTACTTTTATAAGGTATTACATTAGACTTCAAGGATATAAATAGAGTGTACGCCTTCAAAGTATTTTTAAGCCAGTTCCACTAAGCACTTAAAAAATGAAAAACTAATTCTGCAAGCGGTTAGTAGGTGTGTGTGGAATGGGATTGTTAAAGGAGGCTATAAGGAGAAAAAGAATTAGCGACTTCGAGGTGATTAAGAATGTCTGAGAAAAAGCTTGGAGTGAGAAGGTCAATTGAAGTTTAAAACAACAATTTGAGAGGATGCATCTAGATTGAATGAATGTTCCACATAAGGTTGCAGTAGGAAAAAAAAATTGAAAAAGTAGCCTTAGGTTATTTTACGACATGACTTACAACATTATGAACTATGAAGATTCTTAGAAGGTTGTAACGCAAACATACCAGCAAGGAAGAAAGAATGAAAAATTGAATTGAAAAAAATTGAGTGAAAACAATGCATCTCATACTTTCAGATTAATTTCTCTTATTGGAGATTATTTAATAATATTTACACTACTTCAATTATAACACCCTGAGGCAAAATTTAAGGATTTATCATTTCCAGTGCTAGAAGTCTCAGGATAGCAGAAGCAAGGGAATCTCATTATTAAAAAGTAGATGTAGAAATATATGAAAGCATTAGCTTTGAAGGTGTGAAAATAACTATTTAATACAAAGCTTGGTTCTGGGGAATGAAAGTAAAACTAAATTTAAAGCAAAAATGTCTCCTGCCTATTTGGAACTGCCTTTAATAAGAAAGTCACGATTTAATAGTACTGTTTTTCACCAAAGACGGATTTTCAAAGCGAATGATGCTCCTATGTTGTGGTTTGCCACACCCTCGGGGTATAAAAGTCCAAACGCAGATGTTGATATTCATTCTCCGGAAACTCACCTTCGACACCAAACCAAATCCTCTGACCCTGACACCATGAGCTACTACTACAGCAACTACTATGGTGGCCTTGGCTATGGCCTTGGTGGTTTTGGTGGCCAAGGCTATGGCTATGGTTCCAGCTCTGGCCTTGGAGGCTTTGGTGGCCTGGGCTATGGCTATGGTTCCAGCTTTGGCCTTGGTGGCTTTGGTGGCCGAGGCTATGACTATGGTTCCAGCTTTGGCCTTGGGGGCTTTGGTGGTTATGGCTGTGGCTGCTTCCATCCCTCTGTCTATGGAAGGCACTGGTCTTCTAAGTTCTTCTAATTTTTGTTCATATAACTCACTTAACATTTTTGTATAACTTTCCATGAATTGGTTCTTTTTTTCCTTCACCATCAGCAATGACATTTTTGAGAGAACATTGAAAAAGCTACTGTAATGCAGACTGCACGCTCTGAATCAGCGGGACCTTGATTCTGATCCAGAGTTTCATCACTCCAGTTGGACAGTCTCATCCAGGAAATGTTACTGATGTGTAGATTCCTTTCTTATTTATTCTGTGATAATTCTCGGCGTATTCTCTAATAAATATTCCTCGCAAGAATCACAATTTGGATTTATTTATTTTTTATTCATCTAGACACAATTAATTTTCAAATTTTGCAATATGTTAATAATGTTTTGTATTGTATTTTTCTCGTGAGATTATTTATTTCACACAGAGTTCTTTTGTCCTGACTCTTACAGATGATTTCAGGTTATAGCTCTTCCAGGTGATAATGGCTTTTGCTCAGTTAATGCTTTCTTTTGATTTGAAATCCCACAGAACCAATTAATTTTAGACATTCCAAATAGTGATGAAGATATTTCTCCTCCACAAAATTAAACGCTACAGGTTCTATTTTGAGTATCATTATGAATTATTAAGAATATTCAGTGAAATATGGATGAGATCTTTTTTGGTACTGTTAGATTTTGCTGAATTACTCAGCTGTGCCAAAAAAGAGGTATATGTGGATAACTGCTCTGTCTTCAGGGTGCTTTGGTGCCATGAATCTTCTTAGAAGCCAAAGGTGTGATCACATATCGATTAACTCCTGCTGCCTCTGCTCTACTTCGAGTAATGCGTCTACTGTTTTCCAGTTCTGGTGGATTATTGTTATTTTCTCCTGATTTTGAATTTTGACAGGAATTCTTTTTCAGGAATTCGCCTTAGCCTTTTGTCTTCAACTCTGAGACTGGTTATTCATTGGCTGTTGCCCCAAGGTTGGTTTCCTCGTACCTCTCATCTTATCCCTGATTTACACAGAATGTAATCCTTGACCTACTACTCACTCAGTTATATGAGTCCCTTGTGTTTTCATGAATCTCAGTTGATTCTCACAAGTAATTCGACAATACATTCAAAAAGAAAAAAAAATTGATGTCTATTTTGATTCCTTTTGTTAACTTGGAGAAATTAGGAGTGGTTATAGAAGTGATATCACTGATTCTGTGGAGAATTTAAGAATTTTAATCAATTCTGTAGCAAGTATGTATGCAGTACTGCAGTGTACCTAACAAGTGAACTTACCTCAAGGAGCCTGGCTTACCAATAAATAAGATAAAAATGCAACTATAGTTGGTTCCATCGTTTTTAACATGTCCTTAAGCTTTTTATGTTTTATACATATTAAAATAACTTCAGATAAAATGGTATGATGTCTGGATTTTCATTCAAATTATGTTAAAAAAAGAGAGTAAGTATGAGTATAAATAAGAGAGAATTGGCAGTGAATTGATGTTGTTGAAGATGGATGCACCTCAGTGTTCATTATATTTTATCCACTTTTATAAGTTTTCATTTGTCATCCAAAATGTTAAGAAAACAATACCACAATTAAAAATTTCACTGTATATCATGGGAAATATTCACTATAGGACTTAGAGAACATGGAAAGAGAGATCAAACAGAATTGAAGTAATAATAGAGGAGGTAATAGTTCAACTGAACCTTGCAGAAAGGTTGGATTTTAAACTAGTTGGTAAAAGGCAGATCAAATGAAGTGAATAGAATATGCATTGCCATGGTGATGGAAAAAGATATGCTATGTTTATGGAAAAATAAAAACTAAAGTTTAACATTCAACGTTGGATTATCAGAGTGAATATAGTTTACAGGGAGCTTCAAATGATAAGTAAAGTTTCATGCCCTAGGTATATTTGAGGATTTTGAGAAGCATAATGGAAAAGAAAAAAGAAAAAGGTAAAAAAAATTTTAATCCAGAAATACAATGCTGCTTCAGTTTTCCTTGCATTGGGTAAAAAGTCCCAACTACCCCTCTGAGCCTCAGTTTAGTGACTGAGTTGCAAAGGAATGGATCTTAAGGATTTGAAGATTCAGTGATGGTCGTCAGAGTTAAAGAGGAGGTAATAATAAAGCAGTTAGAAGCAGAAACATCTTCCAGTAAAAATATAATAAATTCTTTTTCAGACAATTTGAATTTATACCATCCTTTCAATTTTGAAATGCAAGTATTATTACATAGACTATTCTTTTACATTTATGGTTCCACATGATTATTGCCTTTACTGTTTACAATATTTACTAAAATAATATTTTAGATTAGGAATTACAGAAACTTTGAAGGACTGGACTTGGCACCAAAATTATTTCTTTGTCATTGGGTTTCTGATTGCTTAAAGTTGTCTTCGATGGCTTTTACTGAGCGCTGTCAGTGTTACCCAACGTATATTCTTGCTCCCCCCAAAAAAACATATTATTTCCAAGATACTTATGAACTGACTATATGGCTTAACCAGTAGAATTCAGTATATAAACTAAATCACTTAAGAGAAGCATACGAATTTAAATGAAAATAATGTTGATTTTGGGGTATATTGCTCTTTAAATTTGCCGAATCTATGCTGGTTCAAACATTATCTTTAAAAAGCCAAAAAACAAACCTAAAATCAGCATTTGTTTTCATTTGTGTCTCATGAACTATGCAGTCACTATCAATTTGTCATACACATCAGCTAGCTATTGTCGCAATAATGCTGCAAAACAAAAATTCTAAAAATTTAGAGGCTTAAAATGCTAACCATTTATTTATTATTCACAAGACTCCAGGTCTCCTGGGCAGTTGTGCTACTTTAGCTCTGATTGCTCACGGGTCGGTGTTCAGCTGCAGAGGAGTTATACAGATATGATGCCTGGGACCACTGGGGCTATGTCAGAGATCTCTTACACCCTTGGAACGGCTAGTCCAGGCATGTTCTCATGGTGATGCTGATCAGTGAGAAATAGAACGACCAGTTGTACAGGACATTTAGCAAGTACATACAAATGCTTTCCAAGCCTCTACCTGTGTCACATTTGAGTTCAGTTGACTGGAGTCAGTAGAGTAGAACACTCCTAAACATTATGGATGTATGGAGGCATGAAAAATTGAGGCTATTAATGCAATCTAACCCTTCCTGCTGTTGTAGAGAAAAACTTGAATGCTGTTTCAAGTTAAAACAGCGAGATTTATGAAGGGCTTAAACAATTGCAATGGGGGAACAACGTAGCCCATTGAAAATGGAACCAGGTAGGCCTGCTAGGCAGTTTCATTGTACAAGTATTCTTATGGGGTAAAAAGAGGAACCAAACCATAGGGAGAGCAATTACAGGAAAATCAATGAATATTGTAATAATCACACTCTGATTGGTTACTGATTATTGGTAGTATAGTTAGTGATTACAGATAGTTTCACAGGATGCTTAGATCATGGTCACAAGATGCTTAGATCATGGTCACAAAATGCTTACATGTATTTTCTTTGCCTGTCTTGCAAAAATATCTTGTTGGCAACAGTAACCAGACAGTACTCTTCCTGAGTACGTGTATTTTGAAGGGTGCAGATGGTCACTTGGTCAAGACCTCGCGGGCATATGGTTTCACGTACTGGTTTTGATGACTGAAGAAAAACGTTTTTATTAAAAAAACATAGCTGTTAGTCTAGAAATCGAGATTACAATTAAATAGCATGGTCAGCATATTATGCCCCTGTCTCACCAACTGTACCGTAAGTTGTCTTTTCCTGACACACTGCTATGATCTTAGTGTTAGTCCTTATCACGCCATATCAAAACGGCTGCCATAACTTCCTTAATTTATTTTCCATATCTTTACGTACAATCCATCCTAACACCAATAATTAACCCATAGAAGTCCTATCTTCTGTGAGACTACTCTGGATAAAATCATAGAATTGTTGACTCTTCATGAACAGTAGGAAAATATGCAAAAAGCCTTCCCTGAACTGGAAACACCATACTTCTCAGTCTTCAATTATTCTTTTCAAAACTTTTCTGTTCTGTCTATACTCACAGCTTGCAGAGCCTTGCCCGTCAGCATTAGTTAAAACCGCTGTCTTTTGATGGCAACTCTTCTTCTCTTCTCTGTGGAATATCTACGGATTGTTTGTGATGCAGCCTAATTACACCTTCTCCAGAACTTCTTTTGCAGAGCAATCCAACTCACTGAAGCTCTTCCTCCTTTAAATAGCTTCTCAAGTAATGTTAACTTCTCTTGGTTTTGCATTTCTATTATTTAGCATTGCCCCCGCACACACAAATACAATGCACATGGAAATACACACATAGACATACACACAAATCTACACACACACCGCTTGTGTCTACAATGAAAGGGTAGACTTTCTAATGCCATGAAGATGGCATTTATTTTTTCGCCATTTATCATCTTCCTGCCAAAACATATGGGGTTTACCTTTTATATAATACTGATTTAATCAGTCAGACAAAAAGTGTTAGAGTAAGTCAATAGATGATTGTGATTTAGAATATTTGAAGGAGGTGATAAGGAGAAGAGCAAGTACTATATGAGTCGGAAAGTGTAAGAACAAGCATAGAGTGAAAATATAAATTATAGTTTTTTAGAAACAATTAGATGGCCTTTTTGAATAAGATGGATGTTTCATATAAGGTAGTGATGAGAAGAAAGTTGAGTTTTATTGTAACGGGGATCGACTATAGTCTAATAGAATTGGACTTTTACAACATGCAAGTAGTTAGAACGTTGACACTCAGAATAAGCAAACAAAAGGATTGTCAAATACTTGTTAACTTTTTATCTGAAGGAATGCTGTCTCCTGCTTCAAACTTATATAGTTATGTATGCTAGCTTATTGAAATTTATAATTGTATGCTAGTTTATTCAATTTTAAAAAGAAAAAATATATAATATTTGGCACAGATCGAATCACTGTCTAAGGCAAAGTGAAGGGAATATCATCGGACAAGACAAAACTCTCACGTAATGTGGGGAATAAGCTGTCTGATGCAAAGAATCTGATTATTGCATTTTAAATACAAAAATGGTATAGTCATTAGCGTTGAACATGAAATTAATTACTCAATACAAAGCCTGATTCTCAGAAACAGCAATTAAATAAACCCCAAAGAAAAATTGGTCTCATGAATCTTTAACACTACCCTTAAATAATAAAGGTATGGCCTAATGGTACTGTTTTTCACTAGGGATTTATTTTTTTTATATTTATTTTTATTATTTTTTATTGTACTTCAGGTGAAGGCTTACAGAACAAATAGTTTCTCATGAAACAGAAGTACACATGTTGTTTTATGACATTGGTTAACAACCCCACAACATATCAACCCTCTAACTTCTCAACCTTTTTTGTTTTTTGGTGAAAATGCACATAGCCAAAGATACACCGTTTCAAAAATTGCTACATGCACAGTTCAGTGACATTGACTACGCTCTTCGAATTGTGCTGTTATTCTCACTTAAGATGAAGGCTTACAGAACAAAATAGTCTCCCATTTAACAGTTACTACAAATGTTGCCATATGACAATAGTTAATCTCACAACACATCAACAATAACCTTACTCAGCCTTGTATTCCCTATCACCAGCTTCCTTGTCCCCTTCTGCTTTCTGGCCCTTGTCACTGGACTCCTGTACCTCGTTAGTCTCATTTGGTTTTACGGGGCTGTCCACTCCCAGGCTGAACAGTGAACCTCGGAGGTAACTTCACCACTGAGCTAAAAGGGTGTCTGGGGGCCAGACGCTCGGGGTTTCTCCAGTCTCCTTTAGGCCAGTAAATCTGGTCTTTTTTTTGTGAGTTAGAGTTATGCTATACATCCTTCTCCAGCTCTGTCCAGAACCCTCAGTTGTGATCCTGGTCAGAGCAGTCAGTGGTGGTAGCCGGGCACCATCTAGCTGTACTGGACTCAGTCCGGTGGAGGCTTCGGTAGCTGTGGATAATTAGTCCTTCGGACTAATCTTTTCCTTGTATCCTGTTCTCTTCATTCTCCCTTGCTCCAGAAGGGATGAGACCAGTGGAGTATCTTAGATGGCCGCTCACAGGCTTTTCAGACCCCAGACACTACTCACCAAGGTAGAATGTAGAGCATTGTCTTTATAGGCTGTGTCATGCCAATAGAGCTACATGTTAGGAATTTATCTTTAAAGAGCATAAAGCCTGTGTGTTGTGGTTTGCCATTCCTTTCACTGAGAATGTATAAAAGTCCTGGTTTCATTGGCAATATTTATTATCAGGACATTCACTTCCCTGTGAAGCCAAATCTTGAATCCTTGACACTATGAGCTACTACTACGGCAACTACTGCGGTGGCCTTGGCTATGGCCTCGGTGGTTTTCATGGCCAAGGCTATGGCTATGGTTCCAGCTCTGGCCTCAGTGGTTTTCATGGCGAAGGCTATGGCTGTGGTTCCAGCTCTGGCCTCGGCGGTTTTCATGGCCAAGGCTATGGCTATGGTTCCAGCTCTGGCCTTGGTGGCCTTTGGTGGCCTGGGCTATGGCTATGGTTCTGGCTCTGGCCTTGGTGGCTTTGGTAGTTATGGTTGTGGCTGCTTCCATCCCTCTGTCTATGGAAGACACTGGTCCTCTAGGTTCTACTGAAAAACTTGCTGATCTCCTAGGACCTCAGAAGCTGCACACTGATATGGGTTAACTCTACGTTTGTGTTCTTCAGCATCATACATCTCATGTTTTATTTATCATCTTTTGCTTGGAGCTGCTTACTTGGCATCCAACAAGTGTTTCTGAGTAAATGTTAGTCCAAATTGTAGTGGCAGGATTCCATGCCATAAAAATTCCCATGGATTGCACTATCTGGAAAATGTTCTGCCATGATTGCTTGGTGAACTGTTCATGAACTGTTGAACGTGAGGTCTTCAGTGTGTACCCTATGTTAATCTATAAATAAAAACTCTTAAGTAACATACAGAAATGTCTCATTTTTTAATAGTACTTCTAAGTAAAAGTCATATATATATGCCCATGTATATAGATAGATGATAGATAGATAGATAGATAGATAGATAGATAGATAGATGTATGGAGCCCTGGTGCTGCAGTGGTTAAGAGCTACGGCTGTTAACCAAAAAGGTCGGCAGTTCAAATCCACCAGCCACTCCTTGGAAACCCTATGGGGCAGTTCTGCTCTGTCCTCTAGGGTCGCCGTGAGTCGGAATTGACTGAACAGCAATGGAGTCTTATATATATGTATATCTACTGGTTTTGAATCACAATTCCATTTAAAAAATTTTCATCAAAATTTGTGTTTCTGTTCTATATCATTTTCATCATGATTCCCTAGAACTACTGAGTCTAAAAAATTATAGTTAAAATTAACTAGGAAAATTCTTGTCTTACATACATAGTCATTGAATACTTTAACAGTTCTTCCTTACTATTTCCTTTCTTTTGAATAACTTTCCTTCTCAGTGTCTACTGATCCTTTATACCTCTCAAAACACTGGTCAAATCCTGCTTCCTAAATGGATTTAATTAATCCCTTTTTTATTAGGTGAACATCTTCATCTACATTTAGGTATCTTTTTTGTCCATACCTCTATCATTAATGTACAACATGCTGTCATCTATTAATATATTTTTTTTTCCATTTATCTCTTCTTCTAGAATCAAGTGTCTTGAAGCAGGATCATATTTCAGTCATTTTTGTAACCCATTCAATTTAGTAGACATTTATTATTTTCTAAAGCATTCTAGATACAGTGGAAGCTACTGAAAATACTAACAGTTAAAATCCCTTCCCTCACATAGGATTATACTATTTTTGAGAGGAAAAATATGAAAAACAATTTTTACTGTAATTCCTAATTTAATTTTGGGTGAAATCGCTTCACACCATCTTGAAGTCTGAGTTAAGCATTGAAAGACCTCTTTTTTCCTTGACAAGAAAGAAGTGTTTGGGAAACAGCACGTGCTTAGAAGCATGAGAAACCCTGCTCAGGTATGAACAATGCAAATTATTCTGTGTAATCAGAGCAGTTGCACCACAGAATTAAAAATCCTTGGGATGATATTATGAAGCTTTTCACAATCTGATACCAAAGTACTGTCAAAGCATAGTTCTACAAAAGTTAAAAAAGTAATTGTTATAAAATGAAGTCGTGAACATGTGCAAATGTAATTTAATAAATTAAATAGGGAACTAGCAAGATGACAATCCTGGTTCAGAAGAAAATCTGAACAACTTGGATATTTGTTGCTAATACAACAAAAAAAGGAAATAGCTAAGGCAAACACAAATTTGATCCATCTGCCACCAAGCAGTGAACAACAATCTCTGTGATTTTTGACTTTAATGAAAAAATAATCACAGCTCTTCATATTTACAGTTGGAAAATGTTGGAAGTTAATCTATTATGCAAATAAAGTTTTATTCCCCTAAAGAATCGGATGACCTCAGGTAGGCTTATTGGAAGAAGTCCTTAGCCATAAGACTGTCAGTTTCAGCTCTGGTATGTAAAGATGTTAGAACTTGTCTTAACTTACTGTCCTTAAAACAAGAAAAAATATGGACAATTAAAAACAAATTTCCTTGGACCCACCAGAAAACTGAGGCCAACTAGGAAAACCACCACCCCAAACCTAATGAAACATTAATTTCCAGAAAAATACTATTGTTCGCTGCTGTTGAGTCCACTCTGACTCATGGAGACTATATGTGCACCAGAATGAAATATTGCTCAATTTTGCATCATCCTTAAAATTGCCAGTATGCTCATGTTCATCCTTACTGCTACTGTGCCAGTCCATCTCACCAAGGGTCTCCCTCACCCTCGCTGGCCCTCTGCTTCACCAAACATGATGTTCTCCCCCAGCAATTGATCCCTCCTGATGATGTGTCCAAAACAAGCCAGTCAAACAATGTTCTGTTGTGATCATAGGGTTTTCCTCGTAGTCTGTCTTAGTCTAAAAGCTCAGTTGAAGTCTGTCCACCATGAGTGACCCTGCTGGTATTTAAAATACTGCTAGCAATGACATAGGAGGTAGAACAGAAGCACTAAACAGAATATTAGGCCAATTAAACGGGATGTTTCATGAAACTATGACCCTAAACATCCAAACCACAAAACTAAATCCCATGAGGTGTTTGGTTTTACTTAAGCAGCTGCTCTTTTTTTGTTGCTGTTATTGTAAATATGTTTATCACACAGCATTTGCCAATTTAACTTTCTACAAGTGTACAACTTATTGATAGCAATTACATTAATTGACTGGGCAACCCTACCCTTAATCAATGTGACTTTTCCATCACTGTAAACTGAAACTCAGTACTTTATAAGCAATAATAATAAGCTAATTGCCCCCATGAACAACTGTTTCCTCTGCTGTGAGACCGGAAGAACTGGATGGTGCCCAGCCATCATTACTGAACATTTTGATCAAAGATTCTATAGAAGAATCTTGATCAAAAGGGAGAAAATCTAGAACAGAATTTTGAAATCTTATGAAATGCAGATTTTCTGAAGCCAGGATGAACCCCTGAAATTATTACCCTGAGATAATTTTTAAACATTATACCTTAAACCAAAAATATCCCTTGAAGTCTTCGTAAAACCACACAATGTTGAACTTAACTAGTAAAGAGTGTCTGCCTTGACCATTGTGCTCTTTTAAGACCTGTCTATATGGGATCAAATTGACAACAGCAACTTGAAAGAGTAGATAGGAAACTTAGGGGGCAGTGAGTTTATGTTAATGGAGGAGGAACAATTCAAAAAAGGAGGATGAGAATGGTCGTACAACTTGAAGAATGTAAACAAGTCACAGAATTGCACAAGTAGAAATCATTGCATTGGTGTACATCCTGCTGTGTATATTCTTAACAATAACAAATAAATTATAAATTAAAAATATGAAATAAAATAATGATGGCATAGCTTTCAGCATCACAGCAACAAACAAGACATCACAATACAAGAAACTGACAATACTAGTTGAGTGGTGGTCATGTGTACTACCACCACCTCACCATCCACTGCCGTGGACTCGATTTTGGCTCATAGAATTTTCCCAATCCTTCCCTCCTGCCCCTTGTGCTATTTCACTATCCATATACTATTTCATTTATTCATTGGAAAATATACCCCTTTGACAGTGAGTTGAAGATAATGGTGATGGAATAATTTGGAAAAGGGTAGTGAGAATAGCAGCACAACTGGAACAATGTAATCATGTCACTGAATTGTACATGTAGAAATTTTTGAAATGGGTTATCTTTGGCAATGTATATTTTCACCAAAAAAAAAGTCCTCCAAGGTCTAGAAGGGAGAGTGTTGACATGTCGTGCGGTTGTTAACCAATGTCATAAACCAATATGTGTACTGACTGTTTGATGAGAAACTATTTGTTCTGTAAACCTTCGTCTAAAGTACAATAACAAAATTTAAAAAATAAATAAAATTAAAAAAAAAGAAAATATGCTCCTTTATTATTGTGTAATGTCCCTCTTTATCCTTGATAATCTTCCTTGTTCTGAAATTTCTTTGTCTGACATTAATACAAGCACCCCAGCTTTCTTTTGCTTAGTGTTTGTGTGGTATATTTTTCTCCATCCTTTATTATAACCTACCTGAGTCTTGATATTTAAAGTGTTTTTTGTTTGTTTTTTTCATACATACCATAACATGTAGTGAAGTCTAGTTTTTATTATTTTTTAATCCACTTTGATCATCTTTGTCTTTTCATTGTGTATTTAGATTATTTACATTTAAAGTAATTATTGATATAGTTAGATTAGTATCTGCTGTGTTTGTAAATATTCTTTATTCACTGCGTTTGATCTTTGTTTCTTTTTTTTTTCTCCATGTTTTTCTGTCTTCTGTGGTTTTAAATGAACATTTTATATGATTGCATTTTATCTCTTCTCTATGCAAAAAAATGTCAGTTATACTTCTTTTCCTTTTTTAGTGTTTCCCTAGACTTGACACTATACCTTTTTAAATAATCTATGTAAACTTGCAAATAACGCTACACCACTTCATGTATACTGTTGTTAGAAAAAAGCAAAAACCAAACCCATTGCCCTCGAGTTGATTCCGACTCATAGCAACCCTCTAGGACAGAGTAGAACTGCCCCATATGGTTTCCAAGGAGCGACTGGTGGATTTGAACTGCCAACCTTTTGGTTAGCAGCTGTAGCTCACTGGAGTTTGTAGCCACTGTGCCACCAGGGTTCTGTACTGTTGTTAGTGGCCATCAAATCGACTCTGACCTACAACCTAACAAAAGAGTGTTAAGAAGAGGACATAATAATTCCAAGAAGACATAATAATTCTAAAAGTGTCGGCACCTCACAAAAGAGTGTTAAAACATATGAGGTAAAACTGATGAAACTGACTGGAGAGAGAGACAAATTCAAGATTATAGCTGGAGATTTCAACTCCCTTCTTTCAGAAAGTGATAGACCAAACAGGCAGGTGGTCAATAAAGATATGGATGGCATGAAAAGTGCACACCATGTTATCTAATTGATAGTTATGGAGCCTTGGTGACGCAGTGGTTAAGAGCTACAGCTGCTAACCAGAAGGTAGACAGTTCAAATTCACCAGCTGCTCATTGGAAATCCTACGGGACAGTTCTACTGTGTCCCATAGAGTCACTTTGAGTTGGAAGCAACACGATAGCAGTGGGTTTTGGGTTTTAATTAATAGTTATACCATATTCTATTCAACAAAAGCAGAATAAGCATTCTTCTTAAGCTTACTGTGTTGGTTAAGATTGTGTGTCAACTTGGCTGGGCCGTGGATTCTCAGTGGTTTGGCTGTCATATGATGCTGTGATCACCCCCGTGATGGGATCTGCTGTGAGTGGCCAATCCGCTGAAGGGGAGTTTCCTTGGGTTTGTGGCCTGCTTCAAATATAAGTGGATATTCTGGCAAGTCTCTTGGCTTTTGCTCGCTCTGGATCCTGCAGCTGGCTCCTGATTGTCTGACCTCTTGTTCTTGGGATTTGAGCTAGCCATCTTGCCTGCCAATATTGGGATTCATCTGTCTTCACAGCCTGTGACCAAGAGCCCTGCTCTCTGACCTGCTGATCTTGGGTTCACCAGCCCCTGCCGCTAAGTGAAGCAGGAGAAGCCTCCAGTTTGAGCCACGGACTTGGGACATTCCAGCCTCTATACAACCATGGGAGCCATTTCCTTTATATAAATCAAATTTCTCTCTCTATATATATATTCATATGCTTTACTGGTTATGCTTTTCTAGAGAACTTGGTCTAAGACATTTGCATAGAACATTCATTAAGACTGGCCACATTATGGGTCATAAACACACATAAAATTTTAAAATGATAGAATTGAAGCAAAGTGTGTCCTTAGATCACTATGTAATTAAACTAGAAATCACTAACAGATGAAAAATTCCCAAGTAGTTGGAAAGTCAACTACATCTAAAAAATCCAGGGACTAAAAAGATGTCACAAGAGAACTTTTAAAAACTATTTTGAACTAAATGAAAATGAAACATTAAACCATGTTGAATGAAGCAAAAATAGTATTTAGAGAGAAATTTATAGTATTCAATATATATATCAGAACAGAAGGAGGACCTCAAATCAATGATCTTACTTTTTGCCCTAAGAAATTAAAGAAAGAAGAAAAATTTAACTCGAAAGCAAGCAGAAAAAAATAAAAAGTAATACTAGAGCAGAAATAGGTGGAAATAAAAACAAGCAAACAAACAAACAAAAATAGAGAAAATAAATGAAACCCAAACCGATGCTTTGAAAAGATCAATAGTAGACAGAACTCTAGCCAGGCGAGCCAAGAAAAAATAGATATAAGACATATGTTATTATATTAGAAATGAAATACAGGTTATCACTAATGATCCCCTGGGCATTAAAAAA
>NW_004444270.1:133220-134222 GCF_000243295.1 Trichechus manatus latirostris
AGTATTCCATTTAAAGTTCCCTCAGCATAAAAGATGATTTTTTTTCTTTGTTTCACCTATTAAATTCTTGTTTACTCTTCCTGAAACTCTAATGCATACATAATCATGCTTATGGGAGGTCTCCTGGTTTGCCCTTCTAAGATACGAATTTCTGCTATGTGACCAACCATCTCAGTTTGCCTGGGACTGAGGATTGTCCCAGAACTTGATGCACTCAATGCTAAAACGGGCACAATTGTAGGCAAACCAGGAACGCTGGTCACCCTGGAAGCTTCCACCTTTGGCGCTCTTAAATCTTTGGTTATACTGTACTGTAACTGTGAAAATATTGACTTACAGAACCCAGAAAACAGAAACAGAGTTCTTTCAACAATGTTTACTGAGTGATCAATCTGTTTGCAGAGGAGCTTCTAACCTAATCAGCAGGAAGCTCATTTTTGGGAAGTGAAGGAAAGGCTTTCAAGGACAGTGAGGGAAACTCTAACCAAGAAGTTCTGAGTAATTGGTTAAGCCAGAAGTCTTCATAATTTCAGAGGAGGGATTATAAAAATGAGGAAAGACAATTCATTGGTTACTATAGAGTATTAGTTTCGTTATGATTGATTGGCTTCAATTAATTGGGTCAGAAGAACTTTTAACTTTTAAACTGTTATAAGCCAGGCTCTTATGTCCCAATTAGTGCAATCCAGAGTCTGTGGGTATGTGATCTCTTGAGACAGGTCTGACTTTACCCAGATACCTGCCATACATTTCGTGTGGCTCTGAAAAATAACCCTGGGAAAATGTCAGAGGTTACTGTGAGATTAGCCAAAATTTATGGCTTAAATTGGAATATTTAATAAAATTTAAACACAAATACTTCACTTTTTACCTACTGTCCATAAAGGAGACTATATTACAGTAAGGGCTAGATACTATTCATTTTTTATTATCCAAGAATATTATATAGTTCCTAAATATTGCTGGAATTATGTGTATGTATCTATATATCTGGTGTTAGAA